>NC_056732.1:1767562812-1767572812 GCF_019279795.1 Protopterus annectens
TCCAGCAGGTTCTATTAATGTCACATACCAGGTTAAGGTCTTTAGAGTGAGTGACCCCTGTGCTATTTGACTTGTGGATATGCAGCATTTCCAATAAAGCAGGGTCAGAGATTGCCTTATATGCAAGGTAGAGATCACCTCTGAGTAGACTGTCTGAAACAGAATAAAGTGACAGTGATGTCAGACAATTCATATAGGACAGATGCTGCAGAGCTTGAATTTTCCTTGTAAGGAACCTTTGAAGTCTCTCCAATTGCTGCAGGTGCTTGGAAAGGTACATACCAAAATGGGCATTGCACTTAATTATTGACCTGATGAGGGAAGAGTACAGAGATGATATAACTTTATAACTTCCTTTTTTTTTCTGGAGGCAATGTCTTTACTTATGAGATTAGCAATATAGAATGCCCTTCTTACCACTGTGGAGACATGGTGATCAAAGGTAAGGTTGCTGTCAACCCGTGTGCCCAAGTCTCTCACCACTGAGTGTGTACTTAGGGTGTTGCTATTGATGTGGTAGTTAGCAGGAACATCTCTTTTACCAAAAGGGATGAAAATACATTTTTTTTGCATTGAGTTTAAGGCCATGACTTTGGCACCAATCATTTGTTTGCGTAAGATCCTCTTGTAGGATGTTGACCTCATAGAGATTCTATGACTGCTCCCAGTTTGCAGTCATCAGCAAACTTTGTCAGCCACAGACCTTTCAGTTTTGCTTGTACTTTGGAGAAATAGATTCCAAACAGTATTGGTCCCAGGACTGATCCCTGTGGAACACCACTTGTAACAGGTCTGTTGTTGGAGGTGGATTCCCCTATTCTGACTATATGTCTTCTATCAGTGAGCCAATTAGTGACCCATCCAATGGTATAAGGATTGATACCTAGCTGGATGAGTTTGTCACTGATGCCTGAGTAGGGGATAGTGTCAAACGCCTTGGCTAAGTCTAGGTAGGCTGTATGCACAGATTTCCCCTCATCCAGGGCCTTGGTGACTGTCTAGAAGAAGTCTTCCTGGTTTAAAAGGCATTATCTTTCTTTGACAAATCCAAACTGAGTACGGTTAAATGTTTGGAGATTACCTATATCTTTGTTGATAAGGTCCATGATGATTCATTCCATGGCCTTGCAGATAGGGCTAGTCAGGCTAATAGGTCTATAGTATCTATTACTAACATGGATTCAGCTGGGAGGAAGCCAGTGCTTAGACTATGATTGAAATGAGTACCTGATGGTGTTGCTAATTCTTGTTGGAGCTCATGCAGGATGCAACCTGGGATGTTATCAGGTCCCAAGATGCTATGTTTTTGGCCTTAGAGAGGGCATTTATGACTTGCTCTTTAGAGATACAAGGTAGGGGACAGGTAGTAGGGATGTCATGGGGTATGTGCAGCGGGGACAGGGGAGTGAAGTTTAATCCACTTGGTATACTATGATTTATTAGTTTTACGTCTGTTTTATAACCCTGTATGACAAGCACTATACATCTTACTAAGACTGTTGACCTGTTCCATCTTAACTTTTGTTACCTTTCACGTGAATATACCTCTGTTTATTTATTTATTGTCTGAGTAACTGCTTGTACTGCATTCTGGTTGCATTGTAATAAAATCTGCTACAAACTACAGAACACATAACAACCCACTAGGAAACTGTTTCTACCCCTCTAATACATCATCAGAAGTAGGAGCTAGATGACATGGAATCAGGAAGTAATTGGACAGTTAGTCAGCATACAGTAAGTGGAAACATCAGTTTATTCAACGTAATACATACAGGTAAAATAAAATAACTATATTAGCAACTACACATTTTAGAATTAGAAAGCCCAGTTTACAAGATGAGAGCATAATTATAATAAAAAGAAATGGTTAAAAAAAAAAAACCTTTGCACTAGCTCTTTGTGTAGTTGGTTATATAGGACTTTTTGAAACATTTCAGTAATAGGCCTAAGATTTCAAATAAGCCTGTAGTCCTTTATAGAGGATGGGGTGGCTATTTTAGGCAGGTGAATAATGACTGAGTGTTTAAATGCAGGTGATACAAAGCCAGACCAGATGTTAAGGACATGTTAAAGGTATATTTCTGCTGCTAGTTTAAGGAAGATAGGATGGAGTTTAGTAAGTTAGGCAACAGATTCAATAAGTTTTGTGAGGAGGTCCTTGGTTTCTTTTGCCATTATTGCAGTGAGGAGAAAAGTAGCTGCATAGGAAGCTGAAGGGTATAGTTGTGGGGCAGTGTTACTCGAGGAAGAAGGGTTAGTTGAGGATAAATTGTTGAAGTTGTTAGTGATATCATTCTTGGAAGTGAGTAGATGATATTTATACTGAATGGCAAAACTGTTAAGAGTAATGTGATAGAACGGGTCTATATTATATTGTCAAAAGAAGAATTAGTCAAACACGTCTTTATCGACACATAAATATCAATCTCTGAAATTGCAGAACGGCCACTTCAGCTAATTTTTTCCAAGGGGAAAAGAATCATTTAGCCGTCATCGGGGATTTGCCCTTTTCCCCACTGTAGTATGATCTCGGAGTTGGTATATTTAGTTAGGGGGGGGTGAAGCCCCCACTATATAGGGTTTGAAAGTTTGGTTTGTGTGTCTTCGGCCGAGTGATTTATTCCTCTGGGAAAAACATTTGCTGAAGTGTCCATTTGGCAATTTCAGAGGTTGATATTTATTTGTTGATAAAGACATCTTCAGTTAATTCATCTTTCGACAACATAATATAGACCCTGTAGAACCTAGGGGTGCAATGAAGGAGATAGTTTATTTATTGACATTTGGTGACCAGAAAAGTCCGATTGGGAGACAGACCCTTTTTCAGTGGAGGCCTGGGGAGAAAAGCTGCATTGTACAATGTTTACATAATAAAAAGTATATGCAGACAATCAAAATTATTGAACATCATACATTTGTATCACATTTGTCTGAGATATAATAATTTACATTAAGATGTTTTCCATTCACAACACTTGAAACAAAAATGACAATTTAGAGAAATGGATATAATCGTGCTAAGAAAGAAAAAAATGTAGTATTAAATATTTGGTTGGATTAGACTTAAAGTTAGTAGAAATGAAGACATAGGTGAGTAGTTGGTGGGGAGAGGGGGATGGATGAAATGAAGGTTGTAGGTTAATGCAGTAGAGAGATGTACTAATAGTGTAAGTGAATTAGTATGAATTATCCAGGTCTGTACTGAAGTTAGAACTGGTTAGTGGCTGAGGAGTTCATGATGGAATAGTGGAAGAGGGTAGTGTTTCCAAGCTTACATGATAATGTTTAAGTAGAGGACTCATCATCAGTTTTGTTGACTGGGCTGACAGGAGGATTTCTGAGAAGGGCAGAAAGAGTTAAATAGAAATGGAAGGAGGATGAAGATAACTATGAAGTTATAGTACATGTGTTTAAGAGTAAAGACATAAACGAGTTTTGAGAAAGTTTTTTTTAATGTTAGTTTGAGAGTCTTTAGGGATTCAATGCTGCAAACTGTGGATGGCAGAGCATTCCATACTTTAGCAATAGCATGAGAGAATATACTCTGGCTGGCCCTTTTTTGTGGGTTTATATATTTACAGGAGGATTTTGCTGGTAGAGCGAAGGTTTCTAAATGGGGTTTAAGGTATCAAGATAGATTTTAAAGCAGGACAGCTCTCTGGGTTCTATATTATTTTATGATGACCCATAGAGAGTTGTACTAGGTTCAGGTAGTGAGGAAATTCTAACCAGCTGAGTTTGTGTAGAGCATCACAATGGTGGGTACAGTAAAATACCACAGTGGCAAATTTGGCAATTCTACGATAGCGTGATTGAAGTTTGTTCAGGAGAGTTATGTGTAGATTAGTGAGAATAGGGTCTGCATAAAAAAAGGTAGGAAGTAGGAGGGTATTACTAAGGGTTATTCTAGTGGAAGTATCCATAAATTGTTTGTGATTGTAAAGTTTACCTAGTTTGATATGTGCTTTTTTATATTACATCAGATATATGATGTTCATAGGTGAGTTTGCTGCCTATGGTGATTCCTAGGAGCTTTGCATGGGTGACAATTTCCATCTGAGTGTTATTTTGAGACTATATTTTAAACTCAAGCGTAATAGGCTAGTTGAGGGAGAAACGTAGACAGTGAGCTGTTTTTCCTTTCCAAAATTGTTTTTCTCTGAGGTGATTTGCTTTGGCTCAGTTGATGGCAGTTCTACTTACTTCTCTAAGAGCCAAACAAGACTTGAACAACCGGGCATTAAGTGGGTCCTGTTTCCAAGTTTTCCATACCCTATCCCTTTGGTTTATCTAGTTGCAAATGCTGACAATTAGACAGTAATATGACTTCTTATCTAGCTGCGGTGGTGGTGCTGCTGTAGCATTGTCGACTCACAGTAAGACGTTGTCCTGTTCGATTCTCAGCTAGAGCGTCTTCTGTGTGAAGACATGCGTGAATGGGCATACCTTCATTGAAGGTTGTGCTTCAGGGCTGGCAACTCAGCACGTAAAAATCTACTTCCAATCATTAGTGGACCGGAGTTCCGCTGTGGCGACCCCTAACCGGGAAAAGCCAAAAGACGCAACATCTTCTATGACTTAAAGGAAAAGGGGAGTCCTGTATGCATGTTAGTATATTGAAGAATAACTGTAAGGAAATTTTGGGGTTGGTTTCACAAAAATGTGGTGACCACTCAATAGATTTTTAGGTGAAAGTTTAGGTCAGCTTGCGTCATCTGAGGAAAGGGTGTTCCTATAATGATTTTGGTAGGAATTTTTTTAGCTTTGAAAGACCAGTTGAGCATGATGGGGCAGTGGTCACAAATACTGTTGGAAAGCACATTAATGTATAAACATCTGTTTTGATACTAGTGATAATTAGATCTAAGATGGAGCCATTTACAGAGAGGTCTAGTAGGAGTTATAATACATTGTTCTATGGAGAGGTTATATAGCAATTTGTTCAATTTTGAGACCTGAGGTTCAGTTGCATTTATACTGAGGTCACCCATTATGATGCAGAGTTTAGATTATTGTTGGGGTAGACTTTAATTAGAGTTTGTTCAATTTCTGTTATAAATGAAGGTGGGGGGAATGCAGATGAAATCATTCAGTCCAGGGATCATCACGATGGTGGGTACGGTAAGATAATCCAGTGGCAGATTTGGCAATTCTATGATAGCATGATTGAACTAGCCTCTGATAGGAACATGTCATACTGGATAGATAGATAGATAGATAGATACATCTCCCAGAGACTGCAGCTTCTCTGCAACAAGCTTACAATTCAAATGAAGCAGAGCCCCTCTCTGACCCTCTTCAAATGCAACTTAGATCAATGGATGGATGACCACAAATTCCCTCCCAGGGTGGTGCCCATTTCCTTCCTGGACAGAGGAAGTTGTTATTAACTACTATAGACCCTTACCTCTGCAAACTTCACTCACCTAACCACTGACAATTCGGGCAACTCGCTATAAATATGGCTAGGTTTGTAAGGGCTATAGGGCCGTTAGCCTTGTGACCTTCTATGAGCATATAAACCTAAAAATATGTAGGTTAGTATACCCGCCAGTGGTGGTATGATAGCCTGCTTAGTTAGAATCATTGATGATAGGGGGTACTAGCTCTTGTGAGATTGAACTATGTAATCAGTAACATTGTGCCACCTTCACATCTGTCAGGTGGTCTATTTTCAGCAATTTTTATATAATTATTTGTTGTGTAGGTAGATGGACAGCAATCTGTAATTGACAAAATGTATGATTGTTCCATAATAAGACAGCTTTTCAGGGTATAACATTTATTGCTAAGAGTTTTAGTCCATTTTTATTTGTATTTTGTTTACTGACTGCTGAAGAGGGGATATATAGTTGGGAAGGGCCTATACTGGAATGAATATCCCCAGCAATCACCAGCTTTTGTAGTAGGTACCTAAGTTTGGCAAGAAGGGTTTTGAAGTGAGATGAGAGGAAGTTTAAATTACGGAGATAACAGATTTGTAAAAGATATTGTCTTCTTGTTTCAAAGATGGTAGGAGGTACAGAATTGTCAGGAGCTGAGGGCATATTTATTGTATCTTCTACTTTTGACTGGCCAGTATAGATAAAGTTATGGGGGCAGGTGAGACAGGTTTCAGTAAGGAGAAGTAGTAAGAGGAGGAGGATGAAGGTAAAGGTGAGGGCATATTTAATGTAGAGCAAAATAGTTGTAAGAAGGAAAGTGTTTGTAATATTCTATGAAGTTTCTTAAGGGAGAACTTAAGTATAAGATGCACAATATGGTGGACTTTTTGTTGGCACACTGGGCAATCTGTTTTATTGTCACCTGATTTCAGGATGACTGAGTAGTCTGCATTAATTGCCATTCAACTGATTGGTGTGTTTTGGAGGCAGGAAATGGTTAGCAGGGAATACTGAGAGGTGTAGTTTGTACAGGCACAGAAGTTAAACAGAAAGCCAGTAGAGTTGCTTTGTGTATAGAGCCGGATTGAGGTGAGGGCTGGTTATTGGTTGCTGGGTGTGTTTTGTAGGCTTATAGGTCTAAAAGTACCAATAGGGGTGGATGGGAATGGGAGCAGCTGAAGAGTGTAGCGATGGTGCATAATGTACGGATAAGAAGAGGGTCTAATCCTCAGCAGTGACTTCGAAAACAATCAGAAGTTTGTTTCCGTCTGGGGTACCTCATTGTTTACTTTAGTCTCAGGGCAATTTAGACTAGCATAGTGGAGTCTAGAGCCTTGCAATGAGATTGTGCATACGTATCCAGAGATCCATTCAAAACAGTTGGAGGTGGAATATTTGCCTACTCTGCATGTCAGAGGATGCTGTGTATTGTTTTTAACCATGTTAGCAGCCAGTGAATTCAGTGCTTAAGCCAATTTCTTATTTAATAAGCAATGCGAATTGAACACTTTGCATTCTCTTCTCTCTGCAGTCTTTTACAAAAATACCCACAACCTCAGCTTCTTGAAAAATGAAACGGCCCAGAAATCATTTAGAAAAGAATAATTCTTAAGTCAACACACACTGTAGCAGATAGATTTGTAACAATATATGCATTTGGGAGAATGTTGAAAAGGCTGAAATATTTCTTCTTTTTATCTGTATTTTTAAATTAACACCATTCATTAAATATAACTAAATACTGAAATGCATATCTGACTTTTCTTCATACCATTCTAAATCTAAGAACATTTTAAGATTTGCAGCACGAAAATTTGTGGTCATACCAAGAAGGACAAGAAAAGGACATTAAATTGTGATTGTTTTTTTTTGTTCATTTTCCACCTGAATCAGTATTCATTTGTTTCCCCTTGGATACCTGGCTGGAATATTTTTTTAAATTCTTCTTGCTTGATCTACATAACAGATCAGAATAACAGTTTCTCAGGTTGAAAACACATATAAATATAGCCTTTTAAAGAGATTATGCATTGCTGTTGCATAAATGAATGTAGAAAGACAGTGATGTCCTTGGAGAGCTGAGTTTTTCTGTAAAGCACGGCCAGGATATCAACTTAAATATTTACTGGAACTCATTGCTTAAGAAATTAATGAGAAATAACTAATGCACAAACAGAAGCCTGTAAAGGGAGAACCTCTCCTCATAGCTTCTACAATATTCCCTTTTCAAGAAATGTCTGTATAAGAAATGAGGCTGGCATAACGGTTAAGGTATTTATCTTACAAATACAAGGTGCAGGGTTGATTCTCACATGGGGTAATTGGCTAGCCTTAAAATGGCCACAAGGGCAGCTAGCCTAGTAGTAATCTATGACCATATGACCTGCAGTGTCATTGTTAAAAGAATACACACAAAATCTGACAAAGCTGCATTATAATAACATGGTCTGTCTCTTGCTTCTTTGTCAGGAACGGGGTATCACATCTCAAAGTGTCCTAGTACTATTGCTGTTGTTACTATAAATGGCTAAGAAATTCTAAGCAGGTAAGTAGAGCTACTGCATGGCTTCATATGTCATTTTTAGTACTGTTAACTTTGATTCCAGGTATCCCAATGTGTTTCAGAAAGGCAATCTGTGCATCCAGTTTTCAAGAGGTTCAGGTCGGATAGTCACAGAGAAGATGTTTGATAGGTAGCATATAGTCTAGATCTGTTAACAGAGTCTGCAATTCTTGTTTACATTATCAGCAGAAATCATAATTATCACAACTAGGAGTATTTTTCTCTTTTCCTTGTAGTGAAACCCAAAGTAAGTATACAACACTGATATCTTGTCTCTGCATTAACCAGATTGGGGGCATCAAATTAGAATCCTAGTGTATTTAGGTATTTTTATTTTATTTGCACTTTTTTACTGGGTAGAATATTGTTTTCCATGCACCTTTTTCAGACGCAGAGTTGGAACATTGCTTAGGTAAGTAACTTGTTCAGCGTCACACAGTCAACCAATAGAGGGTGGGAGAATCAAATCCTTGATTAGGGGAAGTTCTTTAATCCTCAGTGCTAACTGCCAGACCAAAAGAAATTTAGAAATGCAGATAGTAGAAAGCTAAATGTAGATCAGATACTGCTAAATCTTTTAGGAAATCTCTTCTGCCATAGACTTTGTAAACATCTTTGAGGTACTTACATGTATAAACCTCCTGTTACACCATTCTTGTGTGTGTGTGTGTGTGTGTGTGTGTGTGTGTGTGTGTGTGTGTGTGTGTGTGTGTGTGTGTGTTTTGGTCAAATATTCACTTGATCAATTGGCAACTGACATGTTTCTTAAACTTCCCAATTGTTAAGCTGCTCAACTGAATATATTATGTAGTACAGGGCTGTGGTTCAGTGGTCATAAGGAATGTGCCCTTATTACTCATTTTGAGACACAGGGGTGTGGGGATGCAGACAGCATACCCCAAGAAAAAATACTTTAAAAACATGCTATCTATCTATCTATATATATATATATATATATATATATATATATATATATATATATATATATATATATGTGTGTGTGTGTGTGTGTGTGTGTGTGTGTGTGTATATATATATATATATATATATATATATATATATATTTTTTTTTTTTTTTTGAGTTCACAGAATACTGAAAAGTGGAAGGCTTGTCATTTTTGACTGATTCTGACAACAAAACAGTATGACAAAGACATGTATCCCACTCTACACTTTTTTACAGTGGGTCTATATCATAATATCGAAAGGAATGAATCTCGAATGGCTTAATATCGAAATTGCTGTTCATCGATTTGTTTTTTAGCGAGATTGCAGTACAGTGAAGATCAAGAATTTTGCTCTTTCCTCACTGTAGTGCGATCTTGGAGTTGGTATATATAATTAGCGGGTGTGTGTGTGTGGGGCACAGCACTCGACAAAAGTAATTTCAATAAATGGCAATTTGAATATTTAAGCTGTTTGAGATACATTCCTTTCGATATTTTGATATAGACCCTTTTGCAGTACAGTAATTTGTGTATTTCTAGATGCTGTCATTCAAAAAAAAATACACACACACAGACACACACACATATATATATATATCTGTCTATCTATATACATACACACACGCACGCACACACACACACACACATATATATATATATATATATATATATATATATATATATATATATATATATACACACACACACACACACACACACACACACACACACACACACATATATATATATATATATATATATATATAGATATATATGGGTCACTATTGTATTATCGAAAACACAATCCAGCGAATTGTGTTTCCGATAATACACTTTAGCGAAAATGCATATTGTCAACAGTGCATATTGTCGACTATGCACTTTTGCTAAAGAAATCAAAATTAAAAAAAAAAGTAAAAAAAACAGAACAATAACTTTCAACAAGCAAGCCCCCCTGCACCCCTCCTACTTTATTATTCTCACTCCAAGATCGCACTACAGTGAGGAAAAATGAATATTTTGAGAAAAAAACAAAAGCAGAATACGGAGCAGTGCAGAGAAAAGACAAAACTGAAAACTAAATGCACTGCGCCTGCAAGGCT
>NC_056732.1:1767952812-1767987075 GCF_019279795.1 Protopterus annectens
ATTTACAGTTCGATAACTGGAATAGAAAAGGTAGAACAGAGTTAAAGTAGGTAAAAAAGAAGGGGTGAAGATATGAGTAGTATCTGCTAGCTAATGAAAGCTAATGTACTAGTAAAAATACATACATACACTACTAAAAATATTGCATACAGTACTATACTGAGGCTGTGCTCTTTCATGCAGAGACAGACAGCGCTGTGCATCAGACATAGGATCCTCAGGTAACAGAATACTGAGGCAGGGTAGAGTTGTCATCATATGCAGAGATACCACAGTGACAAGTATCAGAGAAGGTTAGTGAATGTGATAGGATGTGGGTATAGGTCAATGCTATGTGTGCAACATATGCAAAGATACCACAGTGACAAGTGCCAGAGAAAATTAGTGTATGTGCTAGGATATGGGTCCTGGTTAATGTTGTGTGTGCATCATATGCACTGATACCACAGTACAAGTGTCAGAGAAGGGTAGTGTATGTGCTAGGATGTCGGTACAGGTTAATGCTGTGTGTGCATTATATGAACTGATACCACAGTGACAAGTGTCAGAGATAAGTAGTATATGTGCTAGGATGTGGGTACGTTAATGCTGTGTGTGCATCATATGCACGGATACCACAGTGACAAGTGTCAGAGATGAGTAGTGTATATTCTAGGATGTGGGTACATGTTAATGCTGTGTGTGCATCATATGCACTGATACTACAGTGGCAAGTATCAGAGATGGGTAGTGTATGTGCCGGGATGTGAGTACATGTAAATGCTGTGTGTGCATCATATGCACAGATACCACAATGAGAAGTGTCAGAGAAGGGTAGTGTATGTGCTAGGATGTGGGTACATGTTAATGCTGTGTGTGCATCATATACAGGGATACCACAGTGACAGGTGTCAGAAGTGGGTAATGTATGTGCTAGGGTGTGGGTACATGTTAATGCTGTGTGTGCATCATATGCACTGATACTACAGTGACAAGTATCAGAGATGGGTAGTGTATGTGCCGGGATGTGGGTACATGTTAATGCTGTGTGTGCATCATATGCACAGATACCACAATGAGAAGTGTCAGAGAAGGGTAGTGTATGTGCTAGGATGTGGGTACATGTTAATGCTGTGTGTGCATTATATGGCATATATACCACAGTGACAGGTATCAGAGATGCGTAGTGTATGTTCTAGGATGTGGGTACATGTTAATGTTGTGTTTGCATCATATGCACAGATACCACAATGACAACTGTCAGAGAAGGGTAGTGAATATGCTAGGATGTGGATACAGTTTAATGTTGTGTTTGCATCATATGCATTGATATCACAGTGACAAGTGTCAGAGAAGGGTAGTGTATGTGCTAGGATGTGGTTACAGGTTAATGCTGTGTGTGCATCATATGCACTGATACCACAGTACAGGTGTCAAAGATGGGTAGTGTATGTGTTAAGATGTAGGTACAAGTTAATGCTGTGTGTGCATCATATGCACTGATACCACAGTACATGTGTCAGAGATGGGTAGTGTATGTGCTAGGATGTGGGTACAGGTTAATGCTGTGTGTACATGTATGAGTAATGGATGGAGAAATGTCGGGAGCTGGGGAGACAGGGCAGGGAGGAAATGATGCCTCCACTGCATTTTGACTAATCACTAATTTGTGGTGCTGATGGTTGGGTGTATGTGTGTGTGTCCATGGACAGAACATAAGCATATGATACAGCACTGTGCTAGGGTCTGATGGACAGATGTAGGGCCCCTATATTCAAATCTATGGGCTGCTGTCTCCCTGGCAGGTCACTGGCATGATAAAAAGCATGCACACAAAATAGAGGGCTGTGTGAGCATGAATGATGCAATGTGCAATGGGTGATCTCAGCACAAATGCCCCATGTTTATCTGTGTCCATGGTGTCCTGCAATGCCAGCAACACCCGATGATGGTGTGGATGCAGTGTTGTCATGAGACCTGAATGTGCTTTCTCTTTTCCATGGTAGGCTTTCTCACAAAAGATGGTGGTGATCTGGCCATGTGAAGAGAGGTGACTATGATGGGCAGCTGCACATAGACATCTACAGCATATAGATTACATATACTGACATTCCATTATAAGTTCATAGGTTCATAGGAGGTTACCAGGCTAATGGCCTTAGGGCCTTTACAAGCCTAGCCATTTTATACCCATGTTCCCTAAATGATTTTGGTTAAATGGTCATTATTCACAGAATGACTCTATGATCAGCACCGACTGCCCCTGTCCTTAAGGGACATAGGTGCCACCCCTGGGGTGAATTTACAGTCTGCCATCTGATTGTTTAGGTTGCACTTGAATAGGGTTATTGAGGAGCTCTGCTTCATGTTACTTGGGAGTTTATTCCAGAGGAGAAGCAATATCTGGGAGATATAACTGTCTCTCCAGCATGTTCTGTTAATGCCAGAGGCTAGGTTGAGATCCCTGGAGTGCATAACTATTGTCTAATTTGATTTGTGGATGTGTAGCATTTCCATTAGGGGTGGTTCAGAGACTGCTCTGTAGGCCAGGCACAAGTTGCCTCTCAGCAGCCTGTAGCATACAGAGTACAGTGGCAGGGCTTGCAGTCTTTCCATGTAGGTCATGTTTTGAAAGCCCTGAATTTTCTTGTGAGAAAACTCTGTGGTCTCTTCAGCTGCTGCAGGTGTCTGGTGAGGTAGTGTTGTACTATATTAGTTTTCTGATGAGGGTCAAGTACAGAGGAGTTATAACATCCTTATGATGCCTGTACTTATGAGATGAGCAACATAGAAAGCTTTCTTTACTGCTGTGGATGTATGCTGATCAAAGTTTAGATTACTATCAACCTGTGTTACGAAATCTCACACCATTGGGTTTGAGCTTAGGGGGGAGCTGTAAATATTGTAATTTGCAGGGAGTTCCTCTTTGACAAAGGGGATAATAATGCACATTTTTGTGTTTGGTTTTAGAATGTGGTTTTGGCACCAATCATTTATCTGTGTTAGCCCCTTTTGTAATATGTTAACATAATTTGTGGACTGAACCCAGTCTGCAGCCATCAGCGAACTTGGTAAGCCACTTTCACCTGGACTTCCGAGGAATAGATTCTAAACAGTAGGGGGTCCAGCACAGATGTTTGTGATATGCCACTGGTAACTGGTCTACTGGTAGAGGTGGAATCCCCAACTTTGACAGTATGCATTCTGTTGGTGAGCAAGTTGGCTACCCATCTAGTGATGTATGGGTTAATCCCTATTTGTTTAGTGCTTTCATCTTTTATCCAAAGAGTACACAATGTGGTGTGACAGTTTGGATCTCTGTAAGATAGTTTTTGAATCTTCATAAAAAAATGCCAGTTGTAGATAGAGTTTTAGTCATGCTCCCTATTGAAATGTCTGGCACTCAAAATACTGAGTGCCAAAAAACTGGAAAAGCTGGAAAAAAAAGACTGAAAACCTGGAGAAGAACGAACCTCGAAAATCACTCTTCTCCTTAAAACTTCTTTGCGTGTGTGTGTATGTGTGGGGGGGCCTCCACACACTTTGAACTTACATATACCAACTCAGAGATTGCTATACTTTGGAGAAAAAGGGGATATTCCAAGAAATGGCATCCTGAATTTAGTTTATGTAAATCCAGACTTTCGGCCATGCAGTCTCCATATTTCAGGGTTCACTTTAGTAGGTCCTGATATTACAAATGATTACCTAGTTGGGCTACTTTATTTTGTCTTGCTTGTACAATTTTATCCCAGTCCCATGCTGAGCATTTCCTAAGCATGATGAATGTTTGAAGGTCACAGGTTTATCATTTTTTTTCAGTCTTCTCTAACTGAATATACATTGAACAAACCAAATCAGACCTTTTTAGCACTTGGTTGAGCATTCCCTACAAACCTCTATTCCTACACCATACTTTTGGAAGAAAAATACTGGAAATTAAAAACTAAGGATTGATGACTCACTTTTAACAATTGATGCCAACTTAGGTCAAACAAAAGCATTCAGTGTGCTCATTTGAAGGTAAGAATCTTTCTTATTTGACTGTTAGAAAACATTTGAAAAGTTCCTTGAATCTTTGAGCTATATCACTGATTTCAGCTGAAGCCAGTTAATCTTGGATTTATTTATTAGTCAAGATAACCTCAGGTACACAATGCATATTATTTGTATACTTTATTCAACATTACTGTTTCATAGACAACACTGCGTTTAAACAACAAATACAGATCGTTGCCTTTAACTTTGTATTGCCTTTAACAGTATCATGTATTTGTATCTAGTGTTCAGATAATTACATTAATGCCTTTACATATTGCACAGGCTCCCCACTCAGTGTGCAGTGAACCCTGCCCTTCTGGATTCAGGAAAGCAGCTCGACCAGGAGAACCAGCCTGTTGCTATGATTGTGTTTTGTGCTCTGTGGGGGAGTTCACAAATCAGACTGGTAAGTCATGCACTATACAGTGTCTAAATCCAAGCTCACCTATTTCGCAAAAATATATTTTAATAATTTTTAATATTTTTAAATTATTTTAATGAAAATAAGCAGATTAAACATGGCGCTCTGTATTAGTCCACATGTTTTACAGAAATAAATAAATAAGCAAAACCGTCCCATTGTGATTTTCTCCTCTAATGAGATGGAAAACAACAAGAACATTAATCTGAATCTGTCATCCTTGTGTTCTGATTTTTATTTGTTAATTTTGATATCATTTTAGAGAGAGGAAAATGCATATATAACATAATCAAAGCTGCACTGTATTGCTTTTCCGTATTTTTTATTTTAGAATTGCTATAAACACACGCATAGTATATACCTGCTTTAATATGGGAAGGAAGTGGAATAAAACAATCCATTTCCAGTGCAAATAGCACCCAAAAGAAAGAAACTGTGTAAGGAATCATAGGATCATAGGATGTTACTAGGCTATTGGGCCTGAGGCCCTTATAAGCCTAGCCAAGAGTTAACCCATGTTTAGACAAGTCAGCACCCAGAGCCCCTGTCCAGCAGGGATACCGGTAGAATCCCAGGGGTGTATTTAATGTTTCCCATCCAGTTATCCAGGTTGCACTTAAAAAGGGATAATGAGGTGCTCTGCTTGATATGGAGAAGGAGTCTGTTCCACAGATGGGGGGGTCTCTAGGACACAAATCTGTCCTGCCAGCAAGTTCTATTGATATCACAGACCAGGTTGGGGTTGCATGTATAGGTTGCTTAAATGGAGCTTGACTTGCTGATGTGTAGCAGTTCTATCAAGGCAGTGTCTGAGATTGCTTTGTATGCCAGACAGAGGTCACCTCTGAGGAGTCCGTATGAAACTGACTAGAGGGACAGGGCTTCTAGCCTATCTTTGTAGGGTAGGTGTTTCAGGCCCTGGATTCTTCTGGTGAGGAACCTTTGTGGTCTCTCCAGCTGCTACATGTGCTTTGTGAGGTAAATGCCGAAGGGGCCATTGTACTCAATAATTGTCCTTATAAGGCAAGAATATAGGGATGTTATGACCTCTTTGTCCCTGGATAAGATACCCTTATTTATGAGGTGGGCCATGTAGAAAGCTTTCCGTACAATGAAGCAACATGGTGGTCAAAAGTCAGGTTGCTATCAACCTGGGTACCCAAATCCCTCACTACTGATTGTGTACTTAGGACAGTGTTATTAATGTGATAATAAGTGAGGACATCACTCTCCCCAAAGGGGATGATGATGCATTTTTTGGTATTCAGCTTGAGGCCATGTTTCTGGCACCAGTCATTTGTTTTGGTGAGACCCTCTTGGAGGATGTCCACATCACTTGGGGAATTGATGACTGCACCCAGCTTTCAGTCATCTGCAAACTTGTTCAGCCATAGCCCACTGGTTTTGGCCTGCACCTCAGAGACACATATCCCGAATAACAGAGGCCGCAAGACCAATCCCTGAGGTATGCCACTTGTTATGGGTCTACTGCTAGAGGTGGCTTCCCCTAC
Organism: Protopterus annectens; assembly: GCF_019279795.1. Lineage (NCBI taxonomy): Eukaryota > Metazoa > Chordata > Ceratodontiformes > Protopteridae > Protopterus > Protopterus annectens. The sequence continues at coordinate 1,767,958,765 of NC_056732.1, forward strand.
TTTGATTATGTAGGCTCTATCAGTGAGCCAGTTTGCTACCAATCTGGTAACATATGGATCGATGTCTATTTGAGAGAGTTTATCTACTTTGCCCAAGTGGGGAAATAATGTTGAAGGCTTTGGCCAGGTCAAGGTAGGCGGTGTGCACCATCTTCCCTCCATCCATAGCTTTGGTGACTGTCTCAAAGAAGCCGACCAAATTTAACAGACATAACCTCCCTATGACAAAGCCAAACTGTGTGGGGTTGAGTGTTTCGAGGTTGCTAATGTCCCTGTTAATGAAGTCCATGATAATCCATTCCATGGCCTTGCAGATCAAGCTAGTTAGGCTGATGGGTGTATAATTTCTTGGATCGGTGGACACTCTACCTTTGTGTAAAGGGATGACAGTGGCTGTCCTCTGCTTGGCTGGGACAAAGGCCGGTACTTAAGCTTTGGTCGAATAGGGTGCCTAATGGTGCTGCAGGTTCATGCCTGAGTTCATGTAGGATGCAGCCTGGGATGTTATCAGGTCCCATGGAGGCTGTATTTTTTGCCTTTGAGAGGGCAGTGATGACCTGTTCCCTAGAGATAAGGGGTGGGGGGCAGGTACCGGGGATATCCTGATTTACTGATGGAGGGGACAGAGGGGAGACATTTTCACTGAATCTGTCAGCCAGTAGATTGACTATATCTACAGCATTTGTGTATATGGTGTCCTTGACTACCAGTTCTGAATAGATCTGGGTGCTTCCTTTGAGACTGCAGACATATGTGAAGAAGTCCTTATGATTTTCTTTAGTAGATGTGGCCAATTTGGACTTGAAGTTAGCTTTAGGGGATTTTACTAGTGCTCTTATTTGCTTGTTCAGGCGAAGGAGAGATTGCTTCTAATTGGGCATCTGCTCTTTCTTGGGCTTGGACAACAATTATTCCTTATTATATAGTTTATTTATTGCAGATGTCCACCAGACAGGTTTTCTCTTCCTTGAGGAGAAGGATTTTGTCCTGTGTAGAGGAAATCACTGAAAGCAGAAGGTGATAAATTGACAACTTGCATGAGGGATTATTGGATTAGACCTAGACTTAGAATGTACGATTTACATTGGCAATATTTCTGTCCTAATTGTTGATGGTAAACTGACCTTACCCGCTCCCTAACCCTAAGGTCCCAAACTATCACACACTCACCTTACCTCGGTCCGTTCACACACTTACCTTAACCCGGTCCATCACCTTCACACCACAGTCGAGGAACTAGCTAAGCTGCAGAAACAGCCCACTGAATACTTTCCCTAGGAAAATATTCGGGGTTTTGCAGCTTTGCTATTTGAAACATTCACTGAATAGGGGTTGATATTATAACATTCAAAGTTTTAAGACTTTGATGTTATAATATAGACCCATTCCATAGAAGGGGTAGTCTTTGGGGTATATACTTGTCTCTCCAGCAGGTCCTATTTATATCACAGACAAGGTATTTTCAGAATTTCCCTGTCAACTAGAATATGTCAACTGGATTTATCACAAGTCATCGTTATAACAATGGCCCAGTTCAAATGTTTGTATGGCAATGACTAGTGATACTAATATCATTTGTAAGGACCCACAATGATGATCAGTGTAGTAGAGTAATGTTCATTATCCACGTTCCTGTAGTATTCAAGTTCATTATAATAGCTATGAGAATGCACAGGCCATAGATCCTTTCATGACCCTGCCACAAAAATAGTTATAGTATACACAAGGCCGTATAGTAATATTTTATATAAGAAAAAAGTAATCTCTGTGGTATCCCCGAAATCTCAAACAACCCACTAAACAGGTATAGTGAGCCCAAAAACAAAACAATGTAAGGAAATTCTCTGTGTGAAAGATTATCAATCCACATATATCTAGTTAATCACTGTATATAAATCAGATTATAGGTTCATAGGTTCATAGGTTAGTACTAGGCTATCAGCCCTAGGGCCTATACAAGCCTAGCCATAACAATTCCCTGAATATTTCTTCCCACATTATTTACTTTCCTGGACCCCTGTCTAGCAGGGCGACTGACGTGATCCCTGGGGTGAATTTCCTTTCTCCCATTAAATCGTCAAGGTTCCTCTTGAAGAGGTCCAAAGAGGCACTCTGCTTGACATGTATGGGCAATCTATTCCAGAGTCTGGGGAGTCTCTGGGTCAGGAACCTATCCCTCCAACATGTTTTGTTTATTGTGATGACAAGGTTTAGATCCCTGGAGCGTGTAGCTCTGAGGGATTGGGATTTCTTTAAGTGTAGCATGTCCAACAGCTCTGGGTTTGACATGGCCTTGTATGTTAAGCAGAGATCGCCTCTGAGTAGACGATATGCGACAGAGTATAGCTGGAGTTTTTTAAGGCGGTCAGCATAGGGCATCTGCTTTAGGCCTGTGATTCTTTTAGTGAGGTATTTCTGAGGCCTTTCCAGTTGTTGCAGATGTCTTGAGAGGTACATACCAAATGAGGATTGTATTCTATAATGGGTCTAATGAGGGATGAGTACAGTGGGACAATGACCTCCTTTTTTCTGGATGAAAAGCCCTTCATGATGAGGTGTGCCACATAGAAGGATTTCCTGACTGTTGTGGCGATGTGGTTATCGAAGGTGAGACCACTGTCCACCTGTGTCCCTAAGTCTCTTATCACACTTTCTGTGTTTAGTGTACTGCCACCTATATGGTAATTCATGGATACATGTTTTTTCCCAAAGGGGATAACAATACATTTCTTGGCATTGAGCTTGAGCCCATGGCTCTGGCACCAAGCATCTGTTTCTGTAAGGCCCTTTGTAGAGTATCCACATCACGTTGGGATTCAATAATGGCTCCCACTTTGCAGTCATCTGCAAACTTTGTTAGCCAGAGTCCCTTAGTGTTGACCTGTACTTCAGAGAAGTAGATGCCAAACAAGAGCGCCCAGGACTGAACCCTGAGGTACTCCACTTGTCACTTGTCTGGAGCTGGATTTGGAGTCTGCTACTTTTACAGTGTGGGTTCTATCAGTAAGCCATTTAGCAACCCATTGGGTGACATAGGGATAAATGCCCAACTTAGTAAGTTTATCTATGATTCCAGAGTGGGGGATGGTGTCAAAGGCCTTGGCAAGGTCTAGATAGGCTGTGTGGACCACCTTACCCTTGTCCATGGCTCTGGAGACTGATTCAAATAAGTCAATCAGGTTCAGGAGACAAGATCGGCCCTTCACAAACCCAAACTGGGTGGGGTCCAGTGTTTGAAGGTTGCCAATGTCTTTGTTTATAAGTTCCATGATAATATGCTCCATGGCCTTGCAGATAAGGCTTGTCAGACTGATGGGACGGTAGTTTCCAGGATCCAAGGTGGATCCCCTTGTGGATTGGGATAACTATAGCTCTGCGCCACTCAGTGGGCACGAAACCTGAGGTGAGACTATGATTAAACATGACACTTAGGTGAGGTGCCAGTTCATATTGTAGTTCATGTAGTACACAGCCGGGATGTCATCTGGTCCCATGGATGCTGTATTCTTGGCTTTAGAGAGTGCGTTTTGTACCTGTGTGGCCGTTATTACTGGAATTTGGCAATCTTCCGGTATTGAGATGGGCCATTTAGGGGTGAAAGTGGGGTGAAGTTGGCACTGAATCGTTCTGCCAGGATATTGGCAATATCCTTCGGATCAGTATATTTAATGCCATTCTGTTTTAGCTCAGAGCAGATCTGAGCATTGCCATTTAGATTCTTGACATAATTATAGAATGCTTTGTGGTTGTCTTTGGAATCTTTGGCAATTTTATTTTCGTAACTAGCTTTGGAGGATTTTATGAGGCATCTCAGTTTCTTACTGAGGCTAGTAAGGGAGTTTTTTGCATCCTGGGATTTTCCTCTTTTCTGCAAAAGTTTCTTCCTTTTGTTGTAAAGTTTGTTTATGGCAGAGGACCACCAGATTGGCTTCCTTTTTTTGGATGAGAGCATTTTGGTTCTATTTGGGATGGCACGATTCATGCATGAGTGGATGTGCTCGTACAGTGCCATAGTGTAGGATTCAGCAGTTGAACTTTCAGTTCCGTCTGCATGGGTGTCATGAAGTTTGTCACTTCTGCCTTGAGTAGCATGAAGTTGGCTTTAGAGAAGTTTTTTATGGTGGTTTCTTTACTGGGGGGTGGGGGTGGGATGTGGATGTTAAGGGTGATTAGCTTATGGTCAGACCTGACTAACGAGGGGGTGACCATAGGTATGGAGCATTGATTTCCCATGTTGGTAATGACCAGGTCTAGGATATTGGAGCCCCTGGTGGGACTATGGATTAGTTGATCCAGGGCGTTGGAATTTATGAATTTCAAGAACCATTGTGCAAAGGTGTTGGGACATGAGTAGTTTTCCCAGTTAATGGCAGGGTAGTTAAAATCACCCAGTATTAGGGTGTTTGGTTCTATCTTAATATTTTCCAGTATGTTTAGAAAGATGTAGTGAGAATCTTGGGGTATGGTGGGGGATCTGTAGCAAGCTACAATTTAGATAATGGTCGTAGAAGTAGTGAATTTAAACTTGTCCTAAGTAAAAAAAAAAAAAATCATAAAAAATACGTAATTTGAAATATTATACAGAATCACTAAGTATTCGAAAGTAACCCAAGCAGGGCAGACAGTCTGTTTCCAGTTGAAAATCCTTTATTAAGTACACAGACAAGTGATCCAAATAAAACAAAAATAACAGAGTAATAGTTTCCTCACAAGCTTTCTAACTATATATATATATATATATATATATATATATATATATATATATACTTTTTATCAGGCATGGGAGTGGTTTATTGTGCTGTAAAACAAAGTGTTATTGGTATACATGTTAAACTCACATCTCTTCCCCTAACAGTGTGGCATTCAAGCTAGAGCTGCCTTACTTAGTAACTGTCCTAATATTATAACCCTTGTGTACTTTAAATAAAATTAATAATGATGTGGTACCTCTTATTTAACCAGATTATTAAGTCGTGATTTTATCCAAGACAATATACTACATGGCTGTAAATGGCAATCTAAAAAAAAAAAAATTATATATATATATATATATATATATATATATATATATATATATATATATATATATATATATATATATATACATACATATACAAAAGCTAGGTATGCTTTACAGGAACAATCTCTTTCTATCAAACTCTACTAGACTTACTTTAGCTACTACCTACCTCCTCCCATCCCTGTTATATCCAAAAACTACACCCATCACTGCCATACCCTTAATTCTCTAAACTGGCTAGAACTCCCTAATTATCTTGACTACCTCCAACTTACCACAGCACATAGACTTGTATTTCACCCAAACAAATGTCCAGCTCTAATAAACATCCTTCCCCCCTACATCCCCAATAGATCTCTTAGATCTGAAAATCAAAACCTAATTACTATCCACAAACCAAAACAGCCTGCTGGTCAGCTTCTCCTCTCTTTCTCACTAGGCAAGAAATGGAATTATCTCCCCTCCACTCTTAGGAAATAACTAACCCAGAACAGTTTAAAACCCAGCTTTTCACTTACTTGCACTCCAAATGGAAATGCACCTGCTTTCACCCTGTCTAATTCTTTCTAGCTACTACCCTAAGGAGGTGTTACTCCTTGGCTCCTAATCTCTCTAACACCCCAACAACTACTTCCCTGAGCTGTCTCTAGCTCTCTGCAAATCCTTCTGAAGATTCTATATCTACCCTGTAAATAGCTTTGTATATCAAATGAATGCATGTAAACTGTTTCCTTACTTTAATCGATTGTTATGTATAATGTTACTGCACTTCAATTGTTATGATGGTATTTCCTAAATGAATCTCCACAGGACAGCCTTCCAGATACATCAAAATTGTCTTTTGTCTACTAAGCCTGATACAGAATGTTCATTCATGTAAACTGTACTTTATTTTTGTAACTTACTTACTTTTGTATCTTTAATGCTTATGTTAGTCTTGGAGCTTTTCTCCCCAGGCCTCAACTGAAGACGGGCACTCATGAGCCTAGTGGACTTCCCCAGTCACCAAACTGAAATAAATAAATAAATAGTGTTGGGTGGTAGGAGAAGAGGGTTGTCTGCATACATGAGGCAGTTGCTGCATTACCCCAGTATGCCCAGATTCACCAGGTGGACAGGAGAAATCACCGGAAGCTGACCCTTGGACATGCCTGTTTAGGTGCTTTTTTTGTAAAGTACAAGAGCTGTTTTCCCTTACCTTTGCAAGATACTTTGTAATTATAGGCTGTTTAGTGCATACGATTAATTTCTCCTTATTGACAAGGAGAGTTGAGTGCTTGTATCAGTTTCAGGCCTCCTAGTGCTTTCCAGCAGGTTCTAGAGCAAGTGCTAGTCACAGGGGTTCAGATTTCAGTGCTACTACTGACAAACCAGCTAGTTCTAAGGGAAAATTTGAAGAGCAGACTTTCTGGCACCTAGAATAGTTTAACTGTAGCCCCGCAGTGCTTCTCGATGCGAAAAATGTGCAAATACACGCGATTTTAAGTCAGAAAGGTGAAAGGGATAGAAATCAGCCCAAAAAGGCTAATAAAATTACAATTTCAGAACTGGAAACCACTCCTCTAGTGTTAGATAGTTAGTACAATGCTCACCACTCCTACTGGTAAGCAGTAGGACTTCCCTCTACCATAGCAAGGTCTGGATAGCCCTGAACACAGAAAATAAAGTCCTGAGACAAGCAAAGCCTGGGATCTGGAATATACTGGCTAGGAAAGGTGGGAAACGAACAAACAAGATAGCATTTTTTTTTTGTTAAAACAGGCTAAACAATGCAATAATACAGTGAATAAACACAGAAAAGGCTAACAAACTTGTGTGTGTAGTCCTAAACAGCAAATCCAATTAAAACTCTACAAAATTAGCAAGTTAAAACTTTTTAAATGAAGCAAGGCAAGTGCACAACTGAAAAACGATTTTAGAGGCAGTAATACAGTACAATAAGTAGCTAGTCTACATATACAAAGAAGTCTATATATGCAGAAAAGCACCTAAAACACACAAACAATTCATATGCAGTGTAACCTAGAGCAGAGTTGTAGCAATATTAAGGCAAATACAGTTATAATAAATGCATTAAAATATACTCTATATTTCCAAAATGTTTGAGAAGCACAGTCAGAACACAAGGAGATTCAGGCAATTTTTTTTTATGAAAGGGAGAAAGGAGGAATAGAAGGCCTTCTCAGATGTTCTCTGTATTAGGTAGAATGAGCTAATGACACTAGACTGGAAGGAGTGTCCCAGATCAAATTTACAGTAGGGTTGAACAACTGCAAAGCCACCAAGTATAACAACACGACACCAACAGAGAGGGAGGGTGGGGACCAATACTAAAGCTATTAGCCTACACTCTTTAGACAGTAAAGAATACAGAAATCTTTATGACAGCAGTGAGCCACAAAATGAAAGTTTTTAAACAGATAAAGGAGCAAAGAGACTCTACAGAATGCTTTCAACTGCAAACAAATCAGTTACCCATGCAGATTAGTTAATAGCAATAAAATACAGTAAAAAGTATGCAGCAGGCAATAAAAAGTGCTATATATAAATTGCTAGAAGCAATAACCAGTATAAATAAGCCAAAAAACAGTATACTTATATATCTCAGATCAGAGTTGTAGTCAACGTCCCTCCTCCACTCTGCTCAGTATGTATCTTGGAGGAACTCCTGGTTTTGTAGGGAATTTCAAACTAACATAAGTGTTCTCTCTATCCCACAGGGAAGTCCATCCCTGGATTAGTAGGATGGATTCCAGTTTTAGTATTTTTAGAAGACAACTGGTTAAGATATGCAACATCTTGTTGCCCTCTGTCTGGTATTCCACATAGTTTCAAATTGTTCCAGCAACTCTAAATACTCCATTTTGTTGAATACCCATCTGTTTTGTTTCAAAAGAAATTCATTATGTACCATTTCCTTTTTTATTCTGCAATCTATATCTGGTAAAGCAGTTTTCTGTACTGTATTTGAACTCCCTGTTGTTGTATCATGGTTTTTAAGTTGAGTTTGTTATAGTTCGCTACTTCCAAACCATTTTAGTCTGGAACTGCTCTATTTTCGAGGACAATTGCCTGTATATAAGTCATTAAATGTCAGAGGTCTTTTCTTACAGACATTTCTTGCTGAGATACTCATTGTTTATGTTAATTAATCTAGCTGTCTGTAGGAAAGTTAAAAAAATTAATCCCAGAGCCAAACATTTACAATTCTGACAAAAAATCAGTGATATAAAGCTTTTTTTATTATTAAAATGAAACTTTCCTGCCAGATTTTATAAACATCTGCAGAGCATTTTAAGGGAGCTGCTAGTTATCACCTTGGCTCCCGTTGTGGGCAAGACCAATTTTTAGTGAAAGTCTTGTTAGAAAAGTTGTATACAGACTACACCATTGTAATGTGGAAAATATTACAGTATATGCAAGGAGATAACTTAATTAAGCCTGATTTTAATTCTTGCTTTATACTGCACTGATATAACATTCAAATTATTTTAATGACTTTTTTTTCAGATGCCACTAACTGTGTGAAATGCCCTGACGATCTCTGGGCAGATGATAAAAGGCAGAAGTGCATTCCTAAAGTCAAAGAATTCCTCACGTTTGCTGATCCATTGGGTGCTTCATTAACTGGAATATCAGTGTCTGCATCTGTCATTACTGTAACTGTACTTTGTATCTTTATCAAGTTCCGGAACACTCCAATAGTGAAAGCCAACAACCGTGAGCTCAGCTACATCCTTCTGAGTGCTCTTGTTTGGTGTTTTATGTGCTCACTGATATTCATTGGTCAGCCTATTAAAATAAGCTGCATCCTGCGTCAGACTACATTTGGCATTGTGTTTTCTATCTGCATTTCTTCCATCTTAGCCAAAACAATCATTGTTGTCATTGCCTTTACTACTACAAAGCCATCCAGCAAGATACAGAAGCTGCGAGTTCTTAGCTGGATTCCTGGTTCCATTACTGTCTTTTGTTCTCTATTGCAGATTATTATATGTACAGTTTGGCTGTTCATTGCTGCTCCCTTCCAAGAGAACAATATGAAGTCTGAAACTGGGAAGATTATAATACAATGCAATGAGGGTTCTGCCGTTATGTTCTACAGCATGCTGGGATATTTGGGATTACTGGCTGGTATTTGTTTTGTAGTTGCATTCTTGGCAAGAAATCTGCCTGATGGGTTTAATGAGACTAAATACATTACTTTCAGCATGCTTGCTTTTATAAGTGTCTGGTTGTCCTTTATCCCAGCCTATCTAAGTACCAAAGGGAAATACACAGTTGCTGTGGAGATCTTTGCCATATTGGCTTCTAGTGCTGGATTACTTATTTGCATATTTAGCCCAAAAGTTTTTATTATCTTGCTGAGGCCAGACTTGAACACTAGAGAAAAGCTGGCAAGGAAATAAAAACAGTTTCATGTCAGTATTCAAGCATGACCCTAGGCTGTCCTTATTAGAACATTACTTTTTAAATGCACTCATGTCACTTTTTCTTTTAGTCATACTTTGGATAAGAGATGTGCTTTATAATGAGACAATTTTATTTAAGGAAAAAATGTAGACTTAAACTGAAACAGTGGAAACAACAATGCCATGTGTTAAAATTCTGATTTTTGACCATTGTTATTCTGGTATATATTGTAAAACAAGAAACACTAATCTATTGTTTCATAATCTTATAAAACTATGTATTCACTGTTACAAATGCAGCTCAGCATTTCATAAGACTACAAAAATAGATAATACATAACATAAACAAGTCTATTCAAACACATGGCATAAATATTTTCACTTGTTTCAATAACTTGAAATTTGATATCACATAGCCCAAACCATCAATAAAGTCCACAAGAAACAAACAATTTCTTACTGGAAGCACAAAAGCTACCATACACACCTCTTATCAACCATTCTCTACGCCTCCCCAATACTAACCAACCTCTGCAAAACCGACTTAATCAAACTAGAATCCTGCTAAAATAAAATAAAGTTTGCTACTGGTGCCTCTTATGTCACATCACTGTGCATCTCTTAAACAACTAAATTGGTTTGGACTTCCGCAGCTCCTGCACTTTAACCAACTAACCTTTGCACACAAAATTCTCCACCAACCTGACAAAACCCTGCCCTCCAAAACATTATACATCCATACAGCGATTCTCGATGTCTCTGCTCCAGCAACCTTCACCATTTAGATACCTCCAAAGCTAACAACTTTGCTGGAATTCTGTCTTCTCTAACTACATTCCTAAAATATGGAATAAGCTACCAACCCTAACAACCTCAAACAGCCCTATTATACAATTTAAAAGCTCCTTAAGTCACACTCAGCAGTCACCTGGCTATGTTCTTATAACACTCCTGGATAGACCTTCCTTAGTCTCTCTGCAAATCATTGTCTTTAAAAAAATAAAAATAAAAAAATATGAAATCCTCACTGTTAGTATTAACAACAGTGAAATAGCCTACTGTATCACTGAACTGTATTTTACTCATAATGATGTATAATATGTATGTTTCTTGCTAAAGAACTGTATTCATCAGGTATCTGTTTTTTTTATATCAAAGCAATCATTTCCCATAAGTTTGTTGACCTCTGTTTAGTTGGTAATTTGCACTGTTGCTTCTTTCTTACAGTACATGTTTTGTGAAGCATTGTGCTTACTTCTTACATGTCTGTAAAACACCAGTATGTATTTGTATACGTATTTTTTCTAGAGCTTTTCTGCCCAGGCCTCCTCTGAAAAAGGACCTGTATCCAATAGGACTTTCCTGGTTAACAAATGTAAAATAAATAATAAATAAATAAAATAAACTTGTTAAAATGCATTTATTTTATTAATTTGTTATACCCATTTAAGCTGCTTCATATTAGCATAATCAGTGTAGATTTGTAACTTTGCTAATGTGCTTTGGAGCTTTTATCCCCTAGCCTCTGCTGAAAATGGGCCGATGCCCATTGGACTTTCCTGGTAAACAAATGTCAAATAAATAATTAAATAAAAGCCCACAAAGAAAAATCTTTTATTGCAGAGGATTAAACTGCTAAAAGTCTTCATCCTATAATGGGGTCAGTTGGTCTCTTTTTGCCCACTGTGTGTCTTTGAACAAGTTATACCCAGATGTTGCTTCAGAGTCAATCCCGAGAAGAAGAATTTCTGTTTAGTGGTGTTGCCTGGTTAAAAATCAAAAAACAAAAAACAAAATATTCATATGTGAACTTCAAGACACAATTTCAGTAACACATTGTCAATGTGCATGTTTAAGGAAAATGATATGCATTGAGGATCCATCTACATACATCATATATATTCTATATAGTTTGTAGACTGTAGCAAACCCAAGTTAAGTAGATGTCACACATTTTAACATTGTAAGTTAAATGTTAAACTGTCGATATTGTTTGCAGATGTATCCGTTATTACTAATTGCCACTGTTATGAGGATAGTCAACCTTCTATCTTTTTTTTTTGTTGTTTATTTATTAAGCATTCATTTGTTCATTTGTTAACTGGGTGGATGGCTGGTCCAGGAGGGCCTTTTTCAGCCATGACATAAGTGCAAAGCATTCAGATTTAGCTGTATACGTATAACATGAAGAACACAAACAGGCAGAATGTAGTTTATATCAGTCAATACATTAAAGTTAATAAAGCATCAGCATTTGAATATAGTGGGCATCATTTTTTAAATAAAGTAAATTTAAAATAAGAGAGGGCAAATTTTGAGTATACAACTTTTTCAAAATAATTTAAAGAAGAGTTGTAGAAGCTAATCTTTCTTAGCACTGTACCTTTTTAAACAAACATTGCTTAGCCATTGTCAAAGTGACATTTGCAAGAAGTTTGGATAAAACAAGCCCATAAAGCATTCTTACAGGGTGAGTAAATAATTACTTTTTTCAGTGAGTAGATTATGTCTTATCATGGGAGCTACTTTGGAAAATGCTGATTGCAACAAAGAAAATGAACCAGCTTCTTGCTGGTAGAAACTTAAATAAATTAAGTGGATCACAATTTGTTGACTAGAGAGGGACAGACACTGATAAAATAGTATAAGTTAATGAGAAAAAAAGAGGGACTCTAAATAGTAGAAGGAATTAACTGAGTTAAATGAGGTGGCAAAATCTGGGAAAAGCTTGGATAATGACTCTATGCATCTTATTTAAGTTGATCCAAATGACTCTAGTCTTTTGAGAACTGCTGAGTGCTACAAGTGGAAGGGCGTACTGAGACTATGTATCCATATCCTATTTATACATTGATGAGAGCCTGTATTTAACAATGTAGTCATTATTCACCAGCAGGCTAGCATATATGAGCCAGCACTGTGCCCAGAGCCTGGTATAGTTTTGAGAGTAACTTAGGGGAGACTGAACATGACAATAAACAATAAACTTGTGTACATGTATGGCATCTGGGACAATAATATTCAGACATATGTTTCATTATTTCAGATATTACCACTCAGTGGCGTGCCTAGCATATTTGACACTTGGAGCAGAATTTTTTTAATAACTCCCCCCTTTGTGGGGATTTTTTTTCTAATGCTGCTTCCTCAATGATAATTGCTTTTAGTAATAATCATGAAATTAAACAAATTAATAGCCAGCAAGGAACAAGCTAGGAGCAGTGATCAAATCCCTACAAGACTCAGCCATCCTACAGAAAGTCTTGTCCGAAACAAATAACTACTCCCAGACTAATGGACTAAATCTTAACGTCAAAAATGCATTATCATCTCCTTTGGAAAGTTGAGTAGGACACTGACAACACCCCCATAAGACCCAGTAGTTAAGAATTTGGTAACTTATGTGGACAGTTAACCTCAAATTCTATTATGAACAGATCGAGATGAAGCAAACTTAGAGACATTCTGCAAATTCTGGAAGTTTCCTGAGTGGTGTAATGGGTAACGTGTTTGCCTTACAAACACAAGGTGCAGGGTTTGATTCTCACAAGGGATAATTGACTAGGCTTAAAGTAGCTTGCAAGGGCAGTTAGCCTAGTACTAATCTATGATATCTATGAAATACAACACCCAGAGAGAGAGAGAGAGAGAGACTAAAGATTGCAGCATATTTCATGCAAATGCAGACTAGTCATGTGAAGGCAGACTATAAACCAAGAAAACAATATGAGAGTAACTGACAGACCAAACAAATACAAGAACATTTTGTAAAACTGGTTACAGTTTCAAATCTATTTCATAGAATATTCCAATTTATTTCATAGAAATGCACACCAGCTCTTAATGCCTACCTTTAAACTGAGTATCAGTTATTTCAGCAATAACACAGCTAGCCACCTCCTCATAAGAAAAAAAAAACATAAATATTCCAGTTTATTTCATACAAATGTGCACTAGCCAGCCCTTAATACCAGACTCTAAGCTGAGCAAATGAAGAGGTTTAGTTCTCATAGTACAGCTAGCCACCCACACCCAAAAAAGTTCAGTTTATTTCACACAAATTCACATCAGCCAGCCTTTAAAATAATATGAAAAGGACAAAGTTACTGCCTACCCCCACCAAAAAAAACATAAATATTCAAATTTCAGATTTATTCACACAAATGCACCTTAAGGGTGGAATTTAAACTGACCAAGTGAAACGGACAAGTTATATTTATCCATAGCACAGCGGGCCAACCCTATCACTACAAAAAAAGGATAAAATTATTCCAGTTTATTAACACAAATATTCACTTGTCCACCTTAATGGCATAATTTAAGCTGTACAAATGAAAGGGCAAGTTACTTTAACCCACAGCCCAGCTAGCTACCCCTATCCCACCAGAACAAAAAGAAGGCAGAAGAGTACAAGAAAAGAAAACAAAAGAACATAAATATCCAGTTTCAAAATATTTAAACAAATGCACACACACACACACACACACACACACACACACACACACACGCACACACACACACACACACACACACACACACACACACACACACACACACACACACACACACACACACACACACACACACAAGCCTAGCTACCATCTCCCTTCCCCCTATCCAAAAATAAGAAAGAAAATCTGTTTATATTGACATTAAAAAAATGCTTACCATCAAGTCTGGTACCTTTCTATGCCCTGGCTGATTCACTTGCTCTGATTAATCCAGTTCACTAGATCCATTTAAACAAAAAAAAAATTTCCACTGCAAAATTCTATACTGCACTGTAGTATTGTAGAACTAAAATAACCGTGGTTCTCTCTGGTCTTGTCTGTAGCTCCTTCTGAGTTTTCTCCAATCCTGTACCATGCTTTCATGCATGGACACATGGACACATGCAAGAGGAAGAAACAAAGCCTGTACTTCAGAGCCAGATCATGGTCAATTGGGGCCCTAGGCATGGTAATGGATTGGACCCTACACACACACACACACACACACACACACACACACACACACACACACACACACACACACACACACACACACACACACACACACACACACACACATACAGCACCCCCGTCAGACAGTACTTAGCTATTTCTCCCTAGTTACCACAAACACTGTTCAAACTTCTCAGTGTGCATACTATTTTTTATTTATTTCTACAATTATTACAGATATTTGGATTTAATTTAAAACTTTTATTTCAAAATTTTATAGTACAAACACTGATAGACATTTGCTAAACAAAACAATACAGTGTCACAGTGAAAACAGACTTAGCTTTGACAGTAAACTTCTCTGCCATTGAAACTCACATTCATTGAAATGGCATTAAACCCACGTTTAAAGAAAATGCATCTGGCCAGGGGCAGATAAACTTTAGTGACATTTTCAAACCATAGACCCCTTGCACACATTTTTAGGACCATGCATACATGTGTGTGTTCTTTGATTCACCGGGTCTACTTTATGTCGCTGAAACGGCAATACAGCGAATCCTGTTTCAGCAATATGTAAACACTGATCCATCACTTCTGCGAATGACCAGAACATCGATTTTTTTCCAAGGGAAAAAAATCAATTGGCCATCACCATGTAATTGCCCTTTTTCCCACTGTAGTGCAATCTTGGAGTTGGTATATTTAGTTGGGGGGACAGCCCTGCACATTGGGGGGTGTGGCAGGCAAAGCCACATTACATCCACAAATACCAGTCAATATACACAATCTCTGCAGACGTCATCTGAATAATTCCACATTAAACAGATCTGTAACTAATGAAGAGATTGCTGCTGGCAAACAACTTTATATTTCAGTGCTTCATCTACGAATTCAGTATCTGCTGCCCTTGAAGAATAAATTGCGTATGTTTCAGAGAAAAATGTAAGCTGGTAATATTGCAACAGGGAATGGATGGCAAACTGATCACAGCTACTAGCACCTCATTCAAAGGAGGACACTTTCAGGACTGCAGCACCTCCACCCTCTCTCCATTAAAGTGCAACGCAGTATCAGCACTCTATCCACATGCTATGGAAGTAGAACCCACAGCCTTCTGCATCAACAAACAAGTATGCTACCTGTTATGGTATGACTATTTCCTAAACAAAACAGACGCACAATGAAAACAAATACAGCATGAACAGAAGTAAACCTCTCTTCCCCTGACGGTCACAATTCCTTGAAAATGCACTGAAGCTTACAGTTCCTTGCAAATGCATTGAAACTCAATTCCTTGACAATGCATCAAAACTCATTTGTTACTAGTTTGGTAGTTGGTGTAAAGGATTCATACTTTTGTAGCCTGTAACCAAGGTACAGGGTTTAAGCCTGAGAAAATTTACTGGGTCTATGTTCAACCATTGAATTAATATTACATTGAACAGCTGAACATCGAATGTTAGACATCGAAACTGACTTTTGCAGAACAGGCGAATCTTCAAAAAGAAATACATTGAATGGCCATAGTTGGCCAAAATATTCAAACTGCGACCTATTACTTACTAACTGGCAATGTAACTATAACAGAACCTGCCCTTTCTCAATTAGGTGTGACTTCAGAGTTGGTATATATAATTAACGGGGGTGCCCCCCACAACAGAAGGATTTGGTGAACACTGGACAATACTTATGTGGGAGGTGTCATGTTAATATGAAGTTATACAATATTAAATTTCTTACTTTATAACAGTTTCAGTTTTATAAATCTTTATTGAAGTAAAAGAGAATATGTGGTGCCTTTATTCATGCTTTTATTTCAAGGAATATGAGATGCGCTTATGTAAACTTTGGGATGACAGGGAGTGTTTATACTCACATTTGGGATGAAATGTTACGGAAAGTGCTTATGCTTACTTGGCAGGTCAGTGTTTGATATCAAGTAATAGTGGAGTTGTACATGTTGCAGTGTACCACACAAATATAATAATCAACTTTTTTCCTTCAAATGCATTACTTTGTAATACTGCAATATTAGATCAGCTGTTATAAAGAATTTCAACTTATAAAATTGATAGGCCTAAATACTGCACGTATATCAGTCTTGCTTGCAATAATGCACTAATCTATTTCTTCATTTACAAATATCTTTCAGTAACATGTTTATAAACCTTTTCTTCTTCACTTGTACACTGAAATCTATCACACTCTCACTTGCAGTAATGTAGTGAGTGCAATGTATTCCTTCATTTACTATGATCTCTCTCTAAATTCATTAAATACAGTAATAAAATCAGTAGTTATACACTAAAGTCTGTCTCTCCCTTGCTTGCAGTAATGTACTGAATGCACTGTATTGCTTCATATAATTCTATATGACTTACTATGAGTTATATTTCCATGTTATTGAAATCAGTTAAACATAGAATTAGTATACACTAATTTATTCAAGGTTATCCGAGGACTCGATAAGCCTTTGTAGGTGCTGCTCCTGCTGTCTCGTGTTATATGAGACCGCCACCTCAGCTTTAATGAGAAGAAATGAGACAATTCCCGTTTATGTCTATGTCACATTTTTTGCCATTTATGCCTGTTCATCGACATTATTATTATTTATAAGCAAGAGTATTCATTGCCTTATTTATTTAACCATCATTTTTTCTCAAACATATACTGCAACCTGCATTCTCATAATTTGCTAATCTATTTGCTGTAATTAATAAACAAAAGTGGATAACTTTCTTGGATTTTTTTTTAATATTTATGCTATGCATGTAGCAATGTCTGAATTTGATTCAGCATGAATGTTTAGATACATAGAACAGTGTTGCAAGTTAAAAAAGTTCTCATTTCGTAAGTTGTTCAAAAGCTTGATGTTTTTTTCCTGATCATTTCTAAGCACCTAAGGTGATGATTTAGAAGTATATGCAGAACTAATAATATTGGGGATTTCTCAGTGAAGCATGTGCTGAACTCTCACTCCAGAATACAACAACCTCCTACATTGTTCTCCCAACCTCCAGTCCGACTAGTGTGTGGTACCTGATTGACTTCAGCCATGTTGTACGTGCAGTTACAGTTCTGAAAAGAAAGGGCTTTGTTTTTCAAATAATACACTTGTAAATAATTCCTGGCCTACATAAACTGTCTGCGTGTAATTTCATTCTGGTTAATGTAATAATGAATGAACATAAGAAAGTTCAAATATTTTCTTTTTTTTCTGTCTAAAGAGATAGCTAATTGTTACAGTACTTATGCAGAAGTATACCTGTTTATTTTAGACACACACACACACACACACACACACACACACACACACATATATATATATATATATATATATATATATATATATATATATATATATATATGCAAATTATTTTTTTACTGATACATATTTTTCACTCAGGCAGTTATTGATATCTCATAAGCATTATATACTTCTATGCTAAAGTACTTCTGTATATAGATATGTTAATGCTTTGTATATCATTATTATAATAACAGTAAAGATAAATGTATGCAGGTACACATTTTTATTCTATCAAATACCTTTAATATTGCAATGTAATGATGAAAAGGAACCAACAACGAATGAAGGCAGAATGACCTTTATGTATAAGCGCTTTCATCTGGACAATACTTCATCAGATACAAAAAACACAGGTGCTACAAAAGACTTATATAGTGCCTCATAAAACATCCAATTAAACTTTTAAAGAAACACATACATTACACATGAAAAATGTAAATATATATGAATAAACTAGTGTTAAATACTTTTAACCCTAATCAAAGAAAAAACAAAACATGAACATAAATAAAAAAACAAATATTCCTACAATAAAATTCATATTAAACCCTAGCTGCTTTAGCTAGCAACACTGGTTTGATACTAATATATTCATTAAGACCAGGAGCAATATGTGCCCTCAGCCTAAGTTGCCATTTTAGTTCTTTATTTAATAAAATATTTTTACAATCTCCCCCTCTAACATTATCTCTAACAACTTCAATGATGCCAAATTTGTAACCAGAAAAAGAAGCACGTCTCAGAATGTTTAAAAAGTGCACTGCTTTCCTTGGCTGTCCTAATATCATATGTGTGTTCATATATTCTGTCTCTAAATGCTCTCTCAGTTTTTCCTACATAGAATGCAGGGCAAGCACCACATATCGCCAAATAGACCAACATCCTGGTTCTGCAGTTGCCTTTGCAGAATCTCACAAAACTATTAAGCCCATTCTTTAATCTGATATGTGTATCACTGAACATGTAAGGACATTGACTACAACTGCCACAAGGAAAAGTATTCTTATTAAAATATCTTACATTATTATCAATCTGTTCAAAAACTTTTTTAAAATTCCTTCCTGTCCTGAAGGTAAATATGGGTTTGGGTCCTACTGCTTCGAAAAGATCTTTATTACTTTTTAACATGCACCAATTGGAACTGATAATCTTGGTGAAGGTATCTGAGAATGTTGTGAACTCTGTTACACAGGACCCCCTGAAGTCTTTCCCACCTCTACACTGAGACCCTGAAGCAACATAGGTCTGACCTAACAGGGGCTTATATCTTTTGCCCCATTCACCATAAACCTCAACCAATATGTCACAAACCATATCTGAAGGATAATTCCTTTCAATAAACTTACTACCCAAAAAAAGAAATTCATTCTTCAAATCATTAAAATCTGAAGTCATCCTAGCTATCCTGACTGCCTGTTCCTTCACAAGGCTTTTCTTTTGGAATATAGGATGATAGCTGTCAAAGTGCAAATAGCTATTACACCAGGTGTCCTTACAATAAATCTTGGATTTAAAATTCTTATTAGTTTTGACAATGGTAATGTCCAAGTAATTGATAGTATCAAGATGCCATGTGTGTGTAAAGGAGAGAAAACTAGTACTATTGTTCAAATACTCCATAAACATGGTAAGCGTTTCTGTGGTTCCTTTCCATAAAATAAAAATATCGTCAAGGAACCTGAGATAAATTTTAATGTTCCCTTGAAATGGACTACCAAAAACATATCTACTCTCCCACTCCAACATGACCAGGTTGGCGTACATAGGGGCACAAGTTGCCCCCATTGCTACACCACTGGTCTGTTGGAAATATTCACCTTGGAAACTGATGTAATTGTGATCTAAAACAATTTCCAAAAGTTCCAAAATCAGTGGAATCTGATCCTTCTGTAGGGAAGAGTGTTTGTAAATACTATCACTAAAGTATTCATAACCCTGATCACGGGGAATGCAGGTGAAAAGATTCTTCACATCAATAGTGAGGAAACTGCAGTCCTCACTCCACAGATCTGGGGTTAATTTACTGAGAAAATCCCAGGAATCCCTTAAAATATGTACTGTTTTCATCAAAATTTCTTTAGTATGATAATCAACAAAAACCGCCAGTGGATGAGTTTTGGAATTTCTAGCAGAAACAATAGGTCGAAAAGTGGGAGCTAAAATGGATTTATGAACCTTAGGTAGTCCAAAAAAGGTGGGGATTATTGAATTGTTCTGTCTCAAAAATCTATGGGTCTTACAATCAATCCTGTTTTTTAACAAATATTCCTCCAAAATTGAGTCAATTCTCCCATAGGCTATATTGATTTCATTAATCGAAATGGGGGAATAGGTAGTAGAATCCAACAAAATGTTGGTGATGGAATTGTAGTATTCCTCAGTGTCAAACAACACAACACCCCTTCCCTTATCAGGTTGCATAATACGTAGTTCCCCTTGCCCATTTAAATGGTGAAGTAGCTGAATTTCATCATAACTTAAATTAGTTGAACCAAAATTTAACTTATGCCTATAAAAGGCTTCATATATTTCATCCGTGACTATTTTTTCATATAGCAATAGAACAGGGTGAAGGGGTGGATTGTAAGTACTACTTCTAACTAAACCCTCTAAAACATTATTACTCTCTTTGTCCATTCTATTGAAAATCATATTTAAATTTAACTTTCTTAAGAATAATTTAAAATCAACCAAGAAATTGGCTAAATCACCAGGGTTACTTTTAACATATTTAAACCCTTTGGAAAACAAATTGAAATGTTGTTTCCCTATAACTTGAGTAGAATAGTTGAAAATTTTAAAACCATTATATTCCGTTACAATGCTGTCAGTGCACTCCTGAATCACTATTTCCCCTTCTTGACCACCCTTTTCCATCCGTAATTCATCTCATAGCCATTGCCTGAATGACCTGTGTCTGGAGGATGCCTGATTTTGCTGGCCAATCGTTCTGACCTCCTGGGGCATAAAAAAGGGTCTTGTGGTTCAGAAAAGGAATCTAACTCATCTAGAGGTCTGTTATGACTCGTAACTCTATCAGAAGGCACCCCTCGGTCATGAATATCGGCCACAAGAGGGTTGATATCATCACCAAATCCTGTATTTGCATCTGTGTTGATATTATTTCTATTGCTATATTTGTTATAAATAGGACCAGGATAAACTTTACCAACACTGTATTGCTGTTGGTCTCTCAAAAATTTCTTTTGTTTCCTTAAAAAAATATTATTAACCCTCCTATCAATTTTGTCCAGGATTTTCCTGTACATAGATTCAAATTCAGAAAATAATAAATCCTTTAAAATATTTTCATTCAAAATGTTTATCTCCCTACACAAAGGCAACATAGTAGCATCATTATATTTCATAAGTCTTTTTATAAGACCCAAACCACACTCATCAAAATAAAGATGTAAAACTTTTAAAACATCTTTCGTGTACATGACACCAAAAGGATATTTAAAAAATCTTAAACCTTGTGGGACAATACCATGTTCGATACAACAATGTAAATAACGATTGTCCAGTTCCAAACATTTCTATTTAAAAATTTTTTTTTCCATAGAAAATATCATGCCCTTTAGAGTCAATGAATCAACGGAATTGTCGCCATGAACATTATGAGCAAAATGAATGTTGTCAATGGAATTAAAGTCAAAATTCCTGTTGAAAACATGTTGAAAACATTCTTTAGGTTCAAAAAGTACATCATTGTTTTGAAAGGCACCCTGCTTTGTATATCATTATTATAATAACAGTAAAGATAAATGTATGCAGGTACACATTTTTATTCTATCAAATAACTTTAATATTGCAATGTCCTTAAATGTTTGACCCATGTAAATATGCCCCCTCAAACCTGACTTGAGGTCAGTGGTCCATACATTATGATCTGTTAAACTTCTGTCTCTCTCAGTCATTGCTTGCTCACTCCACAGACACCACAGATCCACTTACAGCCTCTCCAGGTTCCTTTATACCTCTCCTAACAACTACACATCCACACTCAGTCAGCTCACTCTCACTCCTCTTACTTTACTGCTCATTGAGATGTTGTGCACTTCACAATAACTAGTCATACTCCTAACATCAGTTATTATCTCTTTTTACAGCACACTCAGTCTGCCTTTATCATCACAGCTCAATCACCTCCCCCCCCAGCAACTGCAACTTTGTCAAATAAAACCACTGCTGCAGTCCAATTTCTTCCTTTGGTTATTTCAAGCCAAGAATAACACTTTTTAATAAGGATACCCACCAAAAAAATCTGCATAGGTGACAGGATGTTTACAATTCTTATTATTAGCAAATTTGTTTCTTTAATAGTTATTTTTTAAACATTGTGACTGGATGTTTACAATTCGTTTTAATAGCAAATTTGGTACTTTTACTGGTTATTTTTCAAACATTGTTTTGGCTAGCATGCACACAAGGGCTCTCCCCCATCCCAGGCAACTATAATTTCATCTCTAGCCACTCGGTGGTACAACTAACATTTTACTTGCTGCATTTTGTCCTAAATAAATCTGTCTCCCCATTGGAATTCCTGTAAAGTAAGGCTAGTATCATTTACTTGGTATATTTTGTCCCCATATATTTTTGCCTTTCTTTGTTGATTTACTTACACACCAAGGCCATAAAAGTAATGTTTCTGCAACTATCTGGTTATAATCCACCTTTCTGCATCTACCTCTTCCATGCTTTCACTTACCTTACAGCTCCAAGGCTTCCACTTCTCATACTGATTGTTTTTCCTTTGTACTCATCTCTGAGGGGATCCAGCCAACTCGGACTCGCTCCACTCCACTCCTATACCCTACCCCCATTCCCACCCACACTTGAATCACCTAAGCTTATACAAACACTAATTACTCCCCCTAACTTCTCCCAATCAGCAATCACCCTCCGTCCACTAGTCACACCTCAATTAACCAATACACTATTTGTAACACTCCTCCTTCCCCTCACACAACTCACTGCAACTGTCCTTAATCACCCTACTCCCACCACACTACACTAACAGCCCTCTGTTCATACATCTTCTTTATCACACCATCAAGCTAACCTAGCATTCCAAAACAAAGAATACACACCATGCCCTTTCTCCTGCCCACACTCTATACCCTACTGCTATCTGCTTACTAACATCCTACATTGACCTACAAATAAAACATGTCCATAGGCCCACACTATATTATACTAATACCATACACTCCTCACTCTTCTACCTTGCCATCTCCTCCCAACTCTACAATCACACACCTATTGCATACGTTCACTTCAAACATGTAGTTATCTGCAATACCACTAACCACTTCAGCAAACACCTTCACATAATCTCCAAACTGTCACACAAACATGCATGTACATTATCACAGATTCTCCGTAGTGGTGATACACACCCCAATCCCAGGCCACATACTGCACAACACACTATCATCCCTAATATTTCACCCCTTCCTCAGATTAAAACCTCAGACCTTATCATTCTGAACATGAACCATAGAAGCATAGTTAACAAAATCACAGACTTTCATGCAGGCATTGCACAATACTCACCAGACATTCTTATAGCAACAAAAACTTGGCTAAAACCCCATTTAAGACACCCAGACATGCTCCTACAAGGTTACTGCATACACAGGTTAGACAGGATCAGGAAGAAGGGAGGTGGGGTTGCAAGCATCTACAAAGATAACCTAAGTGTAGACTACCTAGTGTGATATGAATGTGATACGAAAGAGTGGTACATTGAGTGAGTGTGATTATTTGACTGTTGCCTCACTATATCTCAACATTCTCTTTATTTTCTTTATTTCTTCCTTGACATATGAAGTAATGCTATATTCTGGAAGTGTCAGCAGGCATGAGAGATGATGCTGTGTTCCAGAACACTTTAGTGATTTCAGCAAAGTCACTACATTTGATTATGAAATATGTCTTATATGTGTATATGTGCTGGGATATTCCAGTAAAGTACTAAAACTTGCAAAGTCATTGGAATATTCCAGTGTAACACTTGAAAATTGCAAAATCATTGTATTTGGCAGGAATTGCTGTTCCTTCTGGGATGGGTGGCCAACACCACAGAATGATCTAGCATGATCCGGCCTACACTGGGAAAGTACTGATTCTCATGTCTTGGTTATATATAGCTGGGGCTCCCTGCACTCAGGCTGAAGCCTCACTTGTGGAGTGGACACACTGCCCAGGACTGTTTTCTCGATGAAGACTCCTGCCTGACTACAATGGGGCTTCCCAGTCAAGACTGAAGACAGGATGAAGCTTTCTCTTTATCGGTGATGTATACCTTTTTCCTTTAGATGTATTGTCTAATTTCATATTTTAGTTAAATAGAGTTTACTTAGTTTTCTGTTTTAGTGTGATTTACTGTTCAGTTACATAGAGTCTATTTATTTTTCTGTTTAGTGATGGAAATAAAGCTTGTTACTAAATAATTTCCTTAGTGTGAAGTGAATTATTTCAAATACTGATCATTAGGCACTACACCTATCCATCAAATATCCTTATGATAACAACTTTGAAGTCCTAGTAACATGACTCAAAATCAACCCAAAGAAAAATATTACCATAATTTCCACTTACATACTTCCACTGCCATTGAGGAACTTATAGCCTGGACAGTTGTACAGCTTCACCCTACACCCATAAAACCATTATCACAGGTGACTTCAACTTAGACTGGAACACTTGTACTGGTGATAGCCCCTCTACCTTCATACATCTGCATGATTTCTCCCAAACTGAAGTAACAGAACAGAGAGAGCACACCACGGTCACTACAGAGTAAAATTGTTAATGTTGTAAGCGTTTTTGTGTCCTGCCTGGACACTTCTTCAAACATTTAACAAATTCAAACTGCATAATTTATGCACCTACATCATAATCAATTTTCACCAATCACTATCCAGCTCATCACATTTAAAAAGAAAAACATTTCATTTTAAAATACTCTTTGAATATGTATATCAATTCATATTAAAGACATTTTTTAGAATATATATATATATACATATATATATTCCAAGACATATTAGAACATATATATAGACCCTTTGCAATCCAATCATTGTGTGCTGTACTGGGTTTCACCCAAACTATTAAATTTCCCACTTTCGTAGATACACATAGCAAAAGGGAATCTAACTTAGACAGGTCACTTATTAACAGTACCATGCACAACTATCTCTCTGGATGCCTTCCAAATAATTTAAGTGACCGTAGACCTACCTACATAATCTGTCATCAGCTCAACCCACCCAGAACCATAGTTTACAAACTTGTATGAAATGCTACAAACTTCTCTGACAAAGCATTCTTAGACATGCTCAGTAAATGTAACTGGACACCATGACATCATTTCCAACTGAATCAGGCCATAACATACTTCAATGACACATTTCTAGCTATTCTAAATAGCTTATCACCAACTTGTACATGTCAGTTTAAAAATAAGAGATTGCCATGGATAGCAAAAGAAACTATTAGACTTTAAAAACTAAGGGACAGAACCTAGTTTCAATACCAGAAAAGAAAACAAAAGACAATACAACTCTGCTAGCATACCAGCAGCTCCGCAATCAAACAAATAAAACAACTCAAACTAGACAAAAAAACATTGAGCTGGATTCACGATGGCTTGCACGGAGTCTAAGAGTAGAGTAAGACTCCATGCAGCCATCATGTCCGATGAGAGATCCATGAGCAGCCTGTAGGAGCGTGTAAGAGAGCTCCTAAAACGGCTCTTAAACGGACAGGGTTTGGATATGCAAATTACCTCACTTGCAGCCAAAAGGCATGCACATGAGGTAAATTTGTGATCCAGGAAGAACAAACCTGTCCGTGTAGGAGCCGTGTTAGCTGCAGAAATGTACTCAGTTGACAACTGAGTACCGTTCTGCAAATAGCACAATGGAGCCTTGTCAGCTCCAAATAAAGGTTGCATATGTTCCAGGAAGCATGCCAATGGCCAAACATGTGGCCACTGGCAACATTCCCACATGCAAAATTAAAATATAAATGTTTATTTTTTTTCGGCGATTGCCAATGTTTAAAAGTAGCGCAGCCCCGCGCAAATGGGCTGCACTGCAAAAAAACAGAAAAATAAAAATTTTATGAAAACCATCAATTTACAATGTAAGGGAATAGCAGGCTGAAAACAACATGGCCACCAAGTAGGGGTTGCTAAAGGGGGAAGCTCAGTGTAAGACATGTAACTAAGCATTAGTAGGCAATCCTATGTAAATGAGTGTTAGGATACTGAATCGCACTTGTACATAGCAAATGAGCACATTCCTTGGAGTGTAGGAATAGGATAAGGGGAGTAACAGAATAGGAGATAGGTGACATCACAGGGGGGGTATGTTTGAAAGAAGTGAAGCTCATTGGAGCACAGTGGAATATGAAAGCTGTCAGTTAGACATCATGGAAAGAGGTGTGTCAACAGGTAGACAAGAGAAAGCCAAGAAATGGAAGGTGTACACTGTGGATAACACCAAAGTGTCTTGCTGAGCATGCATGCGTGCATGTGCGTACTGGGAAGCCCGAGTAAGATGGAGTGCGCTCGTGTAAACATGAGTGCGCGTGTTTAAGCCAGAGTAAGCATGTAGAAGCCTGTTTAAAGACTTGTAAGCGCGTTTGCGCTGGTGTGCGTGCGTTTTAACCCAAATAAGCAAGTTGTAGTCCATCTAAGCATGTGTGCGCACGTGTTAGCTGCTGTGCGCGTGTTTGCCCTTGTATGCGCATCACTCCCCCCGAGGAAACAGACAGGAAAAAGGAAGCACAACAAATTGTAGGAAGCTACCAGGGAATACTAGCAGAGGTAGCAGGTGAAAACAATCAGAATCAGGCAATTACACAGGCAGAACAGTAGCCCAGCCCAGCACTGAAAACTCTGCAAACAACAGTGCAGTATGTGTCTCTCAAGAGACACTGCAACACTGGAGTAAGCTACT
Organism: Protopterus annectens; assembly: GCF_019279795.1. NCBI lineage: Eukaryota > Metazoa > Chordata > Ceratodontiformes > Protopteridae > Protopterus > Protopterus annectens. The sequence continues at coordinate 1,767,985,428 of NC_056732.1, forward strand.
AGAAGTGAAAACTGAAAAAGCTTCACTCAGACAAAAAATGCTAGGGGCTGCCATAGCTGTTATAAGGCGACATGTGCAATATGCTGAGGGTGGTGACAATGCAAATGGTGCCGGACAACCCACAGTGAGGAGACGGAGAAGAGTGTACAGGCCCAGGGTCACCTACCAGGGGTTACATGAGCTGGAGATAGTGGAGCACTATAGAGTGGACAGAGACCTCCTGCAGCAAATTGTTGAGCTGTGCAGGCCACGCCTCACACACAGAACCAACAGAGGGGAACCCATCCCAGTGGAAACCAAGGTATGTGTTGGCCTAAGAATGCTAGCAACAGGTACCTTCCAAAGACCAACTAGTAATATGATGGGGATATCACAGGCATCAGCATCCAGGGTACTGCACCAGTTCCTGGATGCCATGTCAGCACATGTCGGTGATCATGTATATTTCCCCAATTCCCGTGAGGTATTGGCCAGCAATATGCATCTCTTCCAGCAAATAGCGGAATACCCTGAGGTAGTGGGTGCAATAGACTGCATGCATATATGCATCAAAGCACCAGCCGGTGAGTGGGGTAGGGCCTACATTAACCGCAAGGGTTTCCCCTCCATCAACTGCCAGGTTGTGTGTGATGCCCAGGGCATAATAATGAATGTGTGTGCTGGCTGCACTGGAAGCTACCATGATTCCCATATCTGGCATCTGACGCAGCTGTACCAGACATTTACCAATGGGGACATCCCACATGGTCACCTACTGGGGGATGCTGGCTATGCACTGGAGCCGTGGCTGATGACACCCATCAGAAATGCACACACACCTGAACAGGAACGCCATAATGAGGCACACGCCAAACACGTAGTGTAACAGAGCGTGTGTTTGGGCTGCTCAAGTCATGGTTCTGGTGCCTGGACACATCTAGTGGAGCCTTGCAGTACTCACCAACTACATGTACCCAAATTGTCATGGTATGTGCTATGCTACATAATATGATTCTGTGAAAACAGCTGCAGCAGGATCAGCATAGGCCCGGCCCAAACAGCCCCCCACCATTGCCAAGGCCATCACAGGCAGAGTGTGACTCAGAGGAGGAACAACCTGAGCCTGCCCCAGTAGGCAGAAGGAGGCATGCCCAGTATGCCTTGGCCTTGGCAAAGAGGCAATGCATAGCACATACACTGGCTCAGTAGGAACCCTGGAAATGATACCTCTCTCTGACTCACACATATAGTAAAAGGGATGCCTAAGTTGACACAACCTGCTTTCAAACATATACAGGGAGTGTAGTATGTGCATCCAACATAGGCAGCCCTGCAGCACCACCTGAGGCATGATTGCCATGTGTTAAGCAATGTAACACCATGTAGTATATGCAAACTTGATGACCCTGAGTAACATCCTACCCTCACCAAGCATGATGCCACAATATGAAGACAAGATGATCAATTACAACAATTGGCTTAAGTATTGTTGTTAGTCAAAGGGGATCCAATGCCTGCCAGCCTGGGATGACATGCTGAGCAAGACACGATGCTCAGCTAGGGATGGCTTGCACCTATCACCCCTGGCCTTTTGGATACTGGCAAAGGCTGTTGTCACCCCATAGTGCCTTGAATAGGTAAGGCTACCCAATGCCAGAAGTCTAAACTG
>NC_056732.1:1767987575-1768044071 GCF_019279795.1 Protopterus annectens
AACAGTAGTCAAAAAGCTCAAAAGATCGAAAAATGCAAACTAAAAAGCTTAAAAATACTTATGATCAAGAAAGTTGCTTTTTCTGCTCTCTGCTGGCTTAGGAACTCTGCAGGGGACCACGAGGAGCTATGCCTAGTTCTCTAATGCCAGAAAAGCCTGCCAAAGTGTGCTTTATAGCAGGGGGCTGGAAAAAACAGGAAATGACCCAAAATGGCTGACGAATTACTAGTTGCTGCTTCTAACCACTCCTCTGAGGACAAACAAGCAGCTCAGTACTCCCCACTCCCACTGGTGAGTAAAGAAACTACCTCTGGCCACACAAGAAAATGGAGGAACACAGAAACCAAATATAAAGCCCAGGGATCAGCAAAATCTGATCACTGGAACAACTAGCTAGGAAAGTTTAGGAAAGGAGAAATATTTTTTGTTTTTTTTGCAAACAGACAGAAAAAAATGCAGTAAATGCTTTGTTTTCGACTAAATTGCTATCAAAGGCTGGTACACTTGAGTGTATTAGCCTGTTTGTTACTTTTAAGCAATACTTTAGCCCACAAGTGCAATCAACAATATAAGCTCACGAAAACAGGAAAATGAGGTAATAAAACAATAATATAGGCACAAACAGTAGTCAAAAAGCTCAGAAGATCGAAAAATGCAAACTAAAAAGTTTAAAAAATACTTATGATCAAGAAAGTTGCTTTTTCTGCTCTCTGCTGGCTTAGGAACTCTGCAGGGGACCACAAGGAGCTATGCCTAGTTCTCTAATGCCAGAAAAGCCTGCCAAAGCGTGCTTTATAGCAGGGGGCTGGAAAAAAACAGGAAATGACCCAAAATGGCCGACAAATTACTAGTTGCTGCTTCTAACCACTCCTCTGAGGACAAACAAACAGCTCAGTACTCCCCACTCTCACTGGTGAGTAAAGAAACTACCTCTGGCCACACAAGAAAATGGAGGAACACAGAAACCAAATAAAAAGCCTAGGGATCAGCGAAATCTGATCACTGGAACAACTAGCTAGGAAAGTTTAGAAAAGGAGAAATATTTTTTTGTTTTTTTTGTTTTGCAAACAGACAGAAAAAAATGCAGTAAATGCTTTGTTTTCGACTAAATTGCTATCAAAGGCTGGTACACTTGAGTGTATTAGCCTGTTTGTTACTTTTAAGCAATACTTTAGCCCACAAGTGCAATCAACAATATAAGCTCACAAAAGCAGGAAAATAAGGTAATAAAACAGTAATATAGGCACAAACAGTAGTCAAAAAGCTCAAAAGATCGAAAAATGCAAACTAAAAAGAAAAAATACTTATGATCAAGAAAGTTGCTTTTTCTGCTCTCTGCTGGCTTAGGAACTCTGCAGGGGACCACGAGGAGCTATGCCTAGTTCTCTAAACACAGTTTACAATGTGTACACAATGTTACCACACATGCACACGGGCACACATGCACACATGTACACATGCACACGTACATACGTGCACACATGCACAAAGGCACAGATGCACACATGCACACGGGCACATGGGCACACATGCACACATGCACATGGGCACACATGCACACGGGCACACGGGCACACATGCACACATGTACACATGCACACATGCACACATGCACAAAGGCACACATGCACACGGGCACACGGGCACACATGCACTCATGCACACATGCACACAGGCACACATGCACACTTGCACATGGGCACACGGGCACACATGCACACATGCACATGGGCACACATGCACATGGGCACACATGCACACATGCACAAAGGCACACATGCACATATGCACATGGGCACACATGCACTCATGCACACATGCACAAAGGCACACATGCACACTCCTCAGTACAGCAGATACAAACACACACACACCTGCAATCCAACACATACACAATACTGTTTGAGGGTATTATTAGTATTAATATTATTATTACTATTAATAGTATTGTTATTACACACTCACCAACATGGATTGGCTGCATTGCTGTTACTCCAGAGGGACCTGCACAAATAAGAGAGTTATTGTCAGTGGCTACAACTGTGCCATTGATACTGTGAGTATGCTACAGTACAGTAGTACAACAGTTGGCTTTCACAGGTGTAGTGATGATATTCAGAATATCAGTCTTTCACAAGAATAGGCAGGATAACAGCTACACACACAGTACACATCTCACACATGCATAAAAATAAGAACTGATTAATTAAGGACTCATTCATAAGACAGAAGAGGTCACTTAAGGTTAATCACCTGTTAACAGAGGGGGTGGAGCTAGGAACTAAAATTTCTATTTAAGGAGTAAACTAAAACATTTCAGAGCTTTACCAGAAAGGCTCATCCAGACTCTGCTACACTTTGCTGTGAAGGAAAGGTTAGTTTGCTGTTATTTTTTGTATTTCTGTATTGCCTTTCTATATTTTGAATACTGTAGTTTGTTTTCTTTATCTTGTGTTTTGCTTGCATTCTGTTCTAACAGCATATTAAAACTTCAAAAGAGACCACAGCTCTCTCTGTTCTGAGTCAGGCAGAATTTTTTCCCTCCCACCCATTTAAGTTGTCTTGTTAAATACCACTGTCTTTCTAGTTGCCCGCCTCTTATGTTAATCTGACTATATATCTAATTTCTCTCTACTTTCACTGGCTTATGTGAGTAATCACAAAACCATCACTTTTGAAATCCTCCCCCCCCTTCAATTATTTAAATTTATTGGCCATCCTACAGTATTTCATAGCACCAAAATACAAAAGTAACCACCCCTTTCAGTCCATCTTACTGTTTTAAAAATAGTAACTCTCCACTAAACCTTAACTTTTTAAACAGGTAAAACTCAAGTTACCTACTTTCATATCTAACTTCTCTAGTGCACACTGCAGAGTGCATTCTTTTCAATCTTACCTTTAAGCATCCCTGTTACTAGCACTTTCTCTAATACCTAAAAAGATCATCTCTACTTGACTCCAAGTAGACTTTTCTCTATCTGTTAAACCTAGCACTTGCTCCTATAGTACTTATTACCTTGATACGGCACTCTTATAGATAGCACCCCAAAAGGCAAACCCCCATTTCGGTCACCCACGTCCCCGAATCTCTTTTAAAGTTTTTGTCTAGTCCTTCTAGCATGTCGAGGATCAGTTGCTAGTGTCCTCTCCTGCTCAGCTGGTGAACCTGAATATTGAGGCAATGTTACAATTGCCTCATGTACACAGACAACCCTCTCCTCCTCCCACAAAACACAAATACATGCGAGAGATGCAACTATACGGCCAAACTGGAGGCTGAGCTCTTCAACATAGGACTGGCAAGACCAGTCAGGAGGAGAAGGTTACCACACACACTATAGACCCAGTCTCACATAGTACCATCACAACCTCAAATCATACACATAAACACACAAAGACATACTCGGCTCTGATCAAAAATCTACCAAAACAGCAGAGGCCACCAAAGCAGACACCCAAACAACCACCACCTCAGAACACAACACCTGCAACACATAGACCTCACAGTCAGAGTGTCAAACAGTCACAGCCCTTAAGGCCAAACACAATGCCAGACACACTAGTCATTGGTGACTCCATAGTCAGACACACTGACGTCCCGCTCACCAGACTGAGTAAGGAGAAGGTCACAGTAAGCTGCCTGTCGGGTGCTAGAATCCGCCACATAACGCAAGCACTCAGGTCTCTCAACAGCAGGTACAAATACGACTCAGTCATTGTCCACGCTGGTGTAAACGACCTGAGACGCACCTCCTTGGACTACATGAAAAGAGACATTGAGGAGCTCTCTGATTATGTAGCCCAGGCAGGTATGACCCTGACCTTGAGCAGTATCCTACCTTCACCAAGAATGATGCCACAATACAGAGATAAGATGATCAGCTTTAACAATTGGCTTAAACTCTGGTGTCATTCAAAGGGGATCCAATGTCTGTCTGCCTGGGATGACATGCTGGACAAGCCACGCTGCTCAAGGGACGGCTTGCACCTGTCACCCCTGGGATTCGGATGTTGGCAAAGGCTCTTGCCACCCCATAGTGCCTTTTTAGGCAAGGCTCAAATTCTAAACCTACCACCCTAGAACACAAAAAGGAAAAAACTAAGGGTAATGCTGCTCAATGCCAGAAGTCTAAATCTCAAAATGCACGCACTCGAGGCCCTTCTCAGTATGGAGAACATCGATGTCTGTGCAGTGACAGAAACCTGGTTCAAGGCTCCTGAGAGCACCCCAGCACTATCAGGTTTTACCTCTTATCATGCGTTCCGCCCCAAAATCCGGACAATACCAAGAAAGGAGGTGGGGTATCCATATTCATCAAAGACACCCACACCTCAAGACTGGTGGCAACGCACGATGCATCGGAGACCATCCAGGTGCAATTAACCATAGGCAAGACTGCTCTACAAATTGTAGCATGTTACAGGCCACCCTCACAAACTCAGGAACCTCACATGGCCTTCCTGAAAACACTAGAGGGGATAAATGTATCACCAAACACCATCATACTAGGTGACTTCAATTACCCTAATATAGACTGGGAACACTACTCAAGCCCGAACACCCTAGCCCAAAAGTTCCTGGAATTCATAAACTCAAATGCCATGGAACAACTAGTCACCATCCCCACAAGAGGAGAAAACATACTTGATCTCATCATCACGAACATGGGAGCACAATGTTCAACACCGGAAGTATACCCCTCACTGGTGAGATCAGATCACAAACTAATCTCGCTGGAGGTCCTCATCCCACCCCCACCTGAAATAAAAAGACCACAGTAAAGAACTTCTCGAAAGCCGACTTCACACTTCTAAAGACTAGTGTGGTCTCCTTTAAGGCCCCGAGCCGCAGAAAACAGTACTCAAGCCACTGAATCACTTACAAATGCCTTCTACCAGCACCTGCAGGACTGCATGGATAAGGCAATCCCAAGCAAAACAAAGACTCTTTGTACCAAAGGCAAGCGTCCAGTCTGGTGGACCCCAGCCATAAACAAACTCTACAACAAAAGGAGGAAGCTACTACAAGATAGAGCAAAATCCTTAAAAGGTAAGACACCCTTGATCACTATAAGTAAAAACTAAGAGCTCTCATAAAATCATCCAAAGCAAATTTTGAGAGAAAAATAGCTAAAGACTCAAAAGACAATCATAAGGCCTTCTTTAGCTATGTTAGAAACCTGGGAGGAAACTCCCAGATATGCTCAGAACTAGTTCAAAATGATGTGAAGATTACTGATCCTACAGACATTGCCAACAAACTGGCTGACAGGTTCAGTGCAAACTTCTCCCCTCCCCAAAAGGAGAGATATCTATACCAAGCGATTGCAGCCCCCAAACATCTCCAACGCCCAAGTGAGAACTGCTCTCTCCAAAGCAAAAACACAGCATCCATGGGACCTGATGGTGTCCCCGGCTGTGTGCTCCACGAACTCAACGAGAATTAAACCCACAGCTAAGACAGCTGTTTAATCATAGTCTTACCTCTGGATACGCACCCAGGAGTGGCGCACTGCAACTGTGGTCCCACTTCACAAAGGCGGTGCCTCCACCGACCCTGGAAATTACCGCCCATTAGCTTGACAAGCCTTATCTGCAAAGCCATGGAGAGGATCATAATGGACCTCATAAATAAAGACATAGGGAATTTGCAGACTTTGGATCCATCCCAGTTTGGCTTTGTCAAAGGCAGATCATGCCTTCTAAACTTGGTTGACTTTTTCAAACAGTCACCAAAGCCATTGATGAGGGAAAGGCAGTCCATACAGCCTACCTCGATCTGGCGAAGGCCTTCGATACAATACCCCACTCGGGTATCATTGAAAAACTCATCAGCTTAAATGTTAACCCATACATCACAAGATGGGTTGCAAACTGGCTGAGTGACAGAACCCACAGGGTCAGAGTTGCTGGCGCCATGTCAGACTCAAAGCCTGTCACAAGTGGTGTACCACAGGGCTCAGTCCTGGGCCCACTCTTGTTTGGCATCTACTTTTCCAAGTACAAGCAAACACAGGAGGGTTATGGCTGACAAAGTTTGCAGATGACTGCAAACTGGGTGCCATAGTAGAAAACACATCTGACACAGATATCCTTCAGAAGGGTCTCACAGAAACGGATAACTGGTGCCAGAGCCATGGCCTAAAGTTAAATGCCAAAAATGCATAGTCATACCCTTCGAAAAACAAGGTTACCCCTAGCTACCAAATAGGTGGCAATCCACTGAGCACAGAAGAAGTTATCAGGGACCTGGGGACCCAGGTTGATAGTAGTCTGTCATTCGACACCCATGTAGCTAAAGTAGTTAGGAAGACCTTCTACATTGCCCACCTTATCATGAAGGGATTCTCATCTAGATCAAGGGAGGTCATAGTCTCCCTATACTCATCACTCATCAGACCAATGATTGAGTACAGTGCCCCATTCGGAATGTATCTGACCCGACACTTGCAGCAGCTGGAGAGGCCACAAAGTTCCTCACCAAAGGATAAAGGGTCTCAAACATCTGTCCTATGCTGCCCGACTGAAAGAACTCCAGCTCTATTCAGTCGCCGCTGCTCAGAGGTGACCTTTGCCTAACATACAAGGCCATGTCAAACCCAGATTTGATGAATATGCTTCACCTCAAAAATCTAGATCTGTCAGAGTCACAAGGGCGGAGACTTAAACCTCGACACGGCTATTAATAGGACGTGCTGGAGGGATAGATTCATCACCCAAAGACTCCCTATGCTGTGGAATAAAATCCCGGTATATGTGAGGCAGAGCACCTCGCTGGCCTTGTTCAAGATAAATCTTGACCAATGGATGGGAGATCGCAGATATACCCCAGGGATTACCTCAGTGTCACTGCTCAACAGAGGCACAGCAAAATAATGGGTATAATTCCCCATACTAAAGGGGTGGCGTAAGCCACAAAACTATGGGCTAGGCTTGTAAATGCCCTCGGGCAGATAGCCTAGTATGAACCTATGAACCTATGAACCTATGAACTGCCAGTGCAGAGAACAGTCAACTACAGATACGGCATGTTACCTGCACACTCCATGTCCACATGCTGGGTGGCTCCGGCCTCAATCATGACACATGTCTGTGGATGTTGTTGTTGTTGACCTAGAGCCACAACACTTAGGAGTAGCTCCTCCACTCTGGTGGGGGGGGGGGGTGGATAGGTATCCCACCACCTGTGGCAAGCTGTTGTATGTGGATATCAGACGCACGCTGATGGACATTTCTAATTAAATCACTGCAGTGATGGCGTACCTGCTCATATGTCTGGTTATGCATGCCTATGTCATTTACCCAATGGACAAGGTCTTGCCACAGTGCAGCCCTCTCCTGCTGGTTCTGGCTGATCCTGGAAAACAGTGTATTGAAATCCCGCACCAGGCTCTGGTGTATCTCCTCATCCTCTGCAGCTGAATAACATGGGTTGCGGTGATGCACCATCACCCTGGAAGGAAAAGATAAATATGTGAGCAAGTCATATGGCACACATAATACTCTACTGTACTGATATCACTGAACTGCCATATATAGCATCTGTCTGTCTATCAGGGGATACACATGTACATTACTACATATCAGTGCTCAGCCTACAACTGTGTGACAGTGCCTGCCACACTCCATACAACAAACTAGTATACACTAGCACTCGGCACACTGTTTGAGGTATACTTCACAACCTCACATTGCGGGTATGTATCAAGCTACTGGATGGAGAATATTGTCATCCCATGCAATGCATGCAATGCACATCTACAGTTTCACTGGTAATCCACCCTAGTCTTTGTTGCCATACCCCTACCTACACCACAGTTGTATACAGGGAACTACTGCACAACATATGGCAATCTAGTATGTTAGTATCCCAATAACTGACACATCTTTCTCTGGCCTCACACCAAGGACACAGACTACCATGACAGACACAAAGTCATGCTGAGCAATCACACCATTACAGACCTTGCACACAGTCAGTGTCACACTCATTCCACCTCACATAGTTGGTATTGTACTGAGTACATGTATGTGTGCATTGTGTCATAGGTAGGTACTATGCTATTGGTCCTGGACATATGGCAGCATAGCCTTGTGCTACCCTGCCCCTTGGGACACATGCAATGTGATTGTACTTGCTCCTGTCAAACAGTTACACAGAGGTGACTCACACGGCATATTACCTGTCTCCATAACATTCATCAGGGGAAGGTCTGACATCTACTAATGAGGAGCCTTGTTTGTTAATGCTGGGTGGTTTAGTCCAGGGTATGACATATTTGTGGATATCAAATGGGAGGCTATTATACACTTGTTTCCCAAGTTCGCTTCTGACACCTCCAGTAGTAGGCAGGCAACCACTTATGTGGTAGTTAGTGGTTAAAGTGTTTTGGAATGGGGTATGGTACTCCTGTATCCACACTGGTGTTCAGTCCATGCCTTGGTCACCAGGCAGCTGTTGCAATTCATCTGCCCCCATGTCCCTCTCTCACTCTCTCTCTCTGTCTATATATATATATATATATATATATATATATATATATATATATATATATTCATATACATACATATCTATAGACATTCATATCTATCTGTATATGTGTATGTATCTATATATTTCTATATATGTATGTGTCTATTACATCTATATGTATATACATATTCTATCTATCTATCTATCTATATATGTCTATCTATCTATACATACCTCTCTATGTACATATATACACACATACACACACATACTTATAAACATCCATTGCTGTACAACTACATGCACATCTTGGCACATAGAATGCCCACCTTTCATGGTGGGGATTTCACTTCTGTAACAGTTGTGAGACATACCATTCTGTAATGATATTGCACAGTGTTGTGCAGAATGCATTATGCTGTCCTCAGGCCGTATAGCTGTAGCAGGCCTCACTGGCTCAGTCCCACAGAAGTTCACCACCACATGACATATACCTGCACTGCATGCTGTTTTCAATGCCACACACTACAACCTACATTGATATGTGCACATAGCAACCTTCAACTACATATGTATGTTCAGCCTTTGCTAACAGTTGCAGTATGTCCCTTGCCCTATGCACATCTTCATATACATATAGATACAGACTGCTGACACATATGGAGGGTACAGGTATGTAGATTATTAGATCATGTAGTTTACATTACCTTTGTCTCCGACAGCTTTTTTCGTTTGGCTGGCTGGATGCCTGGCTGCCTGGTTGGCTGGCTAGTGGGCTGCCTGGCTGGCTGGCTGGCTTGCTTGCTTGCTGCCTTGCTTTTTTTTTTTGGGTCTCTGTCTCTGAATGTCTGTCTGTCTATCTCTCTATCTCTCTCTCTCTCTCTCTCTCTCCCTCCAGTCGCTGCAATGAAATTATTGCATGTGTGGACTGGCAGTAAAGGCTGCTTTTGTAGGTATCTGCACATGTCCATGTGATGGTCTCTGCACCAATTGGTGGCCAGCATTTACTAATTGCATGCAGCCTTCTGTGCGATAATTGCAGTTCTCACTGTGATTTCAGGACACTGCTATAAATTGTTAGGTTAGGTAGGCGTAGGCCTTTCAGTTTTGCAAGGTGGGGACCATGTTGGTTTGCTGTGGACACTGTTGTGTCAGTCAGAAGGTTGGTATGTCTCTCATATCTAAGGCTGTATTGTAGCCACTGAAATGCATGTTGTACTGAAACCTGACTGTTGCTTCTTCCAGTTCATTCTTCTCAGTGTGTATGTTAACTCACACTTGCTAATGCTAACACTGTTTACATGGGAGTATGTACTTTCCTGTGAGACTTGTGGATTAACTGGTATACAACTGTAGCTCTTGCAATGTGTTGCTATGGCTTCACTATTTTCCCTTTACATTCACTCCTCGAAGGCCTGATATTTCTCTTTATTGGAATGTGTTGCTATGGCTTTCCTATTTTCCATTTACATTCACTCCTTGTAATGCATGATATATTTCTTTCAGCAGTAAATTCTTATATGTTTGCTGTGGTTTGGTGGCACTGCATGCAGTCTGGTGAGGTTAAGGTCTGGGGTTTGACACTTACAAGAGTATCTTATTTTGCTGCTGAGCAGTAGTAGGGCCTTGTATTTTGTACTAATAGTTATGAATATCAGGCACATGCAGTGCTTGTAAAATGCTATACTGTCCTTAGTTTGTTAGATGGCTACATCCTTTGATATTTCTGTGTTGTACTCCTACATGAGGGTGTGCTTGTGGAAATAATTCTACAGCTATTTGCAGAGTGTGTAACAGCAGACAGGCTGATATGCCGGTGTGTTTCTGACACTTGCAGGCCTCAGATACTCTCAGGTATATATTTGAGCAGCCTCAGGGAAAGGTACATATCAGTGGGATACACCCGTGATATATTTCAGATATTCTGCAGTTGTGACTGTGGGGACTGTGTGTGCATTTTGAGCATATGTATTACTATACACCATTTCTGACATGCAAGTAGTGTCTACTTTAACTTATTGATGGTGAACATTACTTGGGATTCCCCACCTTTCTGCCTACTGTTAGTACATTTCACAGGGAGTCAGTGGGGCACAGGTAACATTTTTTGACAAATCAAGGACATCTCTGTAAATCAGTCACAGTTGGGATGTCTGGTCTCATACCTATTCAAATATGGTGGTGTTTATCCTGCTCTGATACTGTGTGTGGTTTGTAAGGTGCTACTGCAACATTATTACCTACTAGCATGTCTGTTTCTCTTTTCACACTCATGTAATGCAATTCCACAAGAATTGCCACTAAACATACAGGGAACAAGCATTGTGTAATGGCCTTGCTATATTCTCTTTACGTTCACTCCTTGTATTTCATGCTATATTTCTTTCAGCACCATGTTCTTGTATATCTGACATGGCTCAGTGGTAATTCATGCAGACTAGTGTTTCCAAGGTCCAGGGTTCGAGACGGGCAGGGGTATTTTATTTTGCTGATGAGCAGACTACAGGCCTTGTCATACAGAGTGACTAAGGCACTTTTAAGCAGTTGTAAGTGGTTTTGCGCTAGTTTGCATGATGCTCACGCATGCGCACAGTTGCTTAGCTACGCGCACACTCGCTTAGCTAAGCACACACAAGTGCACACCTGCTGACTACTGCTTAAAAGTGCTTACTCTCGCTAACACCCGTGCTAATTTCTTTTAAAGAAAAGAAAATGGGGAGATAGGAAAGTGGTGAAAAAGGGGGCACAAAGAGTGTAGGACAGTATGAAAACAAGCTCGGGATTTGCAGGAAGGGTGTAGGGAAGGCCCATAGCTGCCCATTTCTTTATCAGCAACAACTGTGCATATGTGTGTAAGTTGGTGTGAAATTTGAAACCTTCCACCCCTGAGAGATGGGTGAGGACAACAAAATATGTTGTACAGCCAATTTTAATTATCAGTTGACATATCCAGCAGACATGTCTGCAAAATGGGCAGCTATATATTGGGCATAATTTTTTTGTGGGAACAGAGTGCCCTTTTTTTATTTTTTTTTCAGGTGAGAGTGGAATGTGAGGTACAGGAAGTAGGTATATTTGGGGAGGTAGTCTGGGGAGGTTAACAGACAAGACAAACAAGACGCATACAGGGGCGGAATATGACACATGTGGGGGGAAACACAATTGACGGGGATGGATGTTTGGATATCGCGAGCCCATGAGCCCACAGATGGCAACAGTGGAACTGAGATCCCCACCCATAGGCAGTTACCACTGTGCCTTCACTGCCCAGGATGGGGCTGTGCTGGGGGATGTATAGAACGGGCAGGCACACCTGTGAGTTGTGCCACCCTCACCTCAAGCTGGTGTAGGGGATCAAGCACAGAATGCCTGATCTCGCTACGCACCACAGACCGGACACTATGGAGGGTGAGTGGATGTTCTCCTCCAGCCATGCTTGCAGAGGGGGGACGAGCCCCATCCCCTGCAGTGCTTCCACCCGAAAGTGGCACAGGGCCACCGGAGGAGGTACCAGCCTGGGCACTGGTGCCAGGTGCACTCGCCAGCTGAGGTGGAAGAGGTGGGTCCGCTGGAACCCGTCTTCCCTGTTGTCCTATGTTTATCAGTATTTTATGACATTTTGGGTTAGTAACAAACAACACCATTCAAAATTAGTTGTAACAGCATGCATCAGTATTCCTATTAAACAAACACCCATGAATTCCAAACATTGAACAGCAAGCATAACACATGCATATTTAGAACAACAGCACACATTCCAACAGCATGCAGGGTTGATTGGTGGCAACAGGCCATCAGGTTTGGATATGTGAACAGGGCACATGCATCAACGTACATGCAGATATGTATGAACCAACAGGACAAATGTCCATGGGAATTAATTGTGTTTACACATACCCAGTTTGGTGTGGAATGGCATCATTTGTGAAAATAGGGTAGGGTGATGAAATATTACATTAACAACTTAAACTACCTATACATATGCTGTACATTCCTAGTAGGTGCAGATATATATCCCCTACATGTATTAGTACAGTTTCCTATATGTAACCTCAGGAATGTTGGTGATGGGAATGTTACTGCTACATTAATATACATTCCATTTTTATTCATACATGTTCATATCTGGCTGTGTTCATGTACAGCATCCTGCTGCATTTGATTTATATGGCTCTAGACAACTGTGGATGTTCAGTATTTCATACAACCATACTATCTCCATGTTGCAAGGGTACAGCAACATATCCAAATTGTGGGTCAGACACATTCCAGGTTCAGTACTTTATTGCACACATTTCACTCTTTGGTTGTGGCTGTCTCATTCATTTCATTATGTACTCACTGCAGTATAACTTTATTCCAGACTTATTACAGCTTTCTTGGTAGATTATTTTTACATTTCAGGATGGTACTTAATTCTAGGCATTATTAACATTTCTTACTGGCTTACAACAATCCTTTCCAACTGACTCACTTATTTCACATGGCAGATTTTAAAAGGGATGTATTTGACACATGTCTATCCTTTGTTGATTGATTACCACTCATTTTCAGACTGAAGCAGTTATCTGATATTACAATACAGGTAGAAACACTCTATTTGAGACTTAAAAAAGCACCAGTTGAACCAATAAATGAATAAATAAAGTTTCAGGTTAGGCAGGAAAACCAGGTACTCCAGGGTAATCGTTGTAGTATGAAAAATCCACTTTATTCACAATGAACTACGATGTATAACAAATAACAAAGACAGGTTTTAGCGCTTTCATCTCTGACTGAGACTTCATCAGAAACAACGAATGAAGCAGATAAACCATTTAAATATAAAATACAATTAACTTTTCTATGATGTCACCAATTTGAATTCATTAATTACTATTTAAAAAAATATAAGCCTGGTTCCATTGTATAGACAAAATACATCAACTAAATATACTATGAATATCAAAGAAAACATCTCAAATTGATACAATTAAAAAATGAATGTTATAATAAATATTACTTTTGATAAACACTAAATAAACTTCATAAATGTTAAAAACCATTAAAAACAAATTCTTATTTAAAATAAAAGCATGAAATACTATTTAAACACCACAGCATGTATAAACTTCCATAATATAATTTATATATTATCAAAAATATATGTTTCTTTATTATACATAAATTATTGAAATATATATCGTTATTTATTCATATTATTATAAAAATATATATCAAATATCATTTGCTCTTTCTACCAATATAGGTACTAAAGAAACGTGGTAATTTATTCCAGGTGGAAACATAGATGCCAACTTATATTGCCAATAACTTTCTTTTTTCTTTAAAATATTTTTCCAGTCCCCACCTCTCGGGTCTATATTTACCACTTCAAGAATACCAAAAACAAATTTATCAAAATTAGCACAGCTAATACTGTGTCTATACAAGGCATTGGTACTTTTTAAGTTCTTTATATCATTTAAATGTTCATATATTCTACGTTTTAATGCCCGTTCGGTTTTACCCACGTAGAAATTTTTACAAAAATTACACAAAGCCAAATAGACCACTCCCTTGGTTTTACAATTACCCTTCTTAAAATACACTTTGCTTTTTACACAATTATTCAACACTATACTCTGTTCTTGATTAATGTACATGCAGTAATGACACATTCCACATTTTTTGGTACCTTGTATGACTAAAGTGGTACTTTGTTTATTTTCCAACAGTTGTTTTATGTTTTGCCCTCCTTTATTTACAAACCTAGGTTTACTTCCCATCTTACTAAAGACTTCATCATTAGTTCTGAAAATATTCCAGTTTTTTTGATAAATTTTTCGAATTTTATCAGATCTAGAATTATATTGCAACACACAAGCTGTGTTGAAATTACTAACATTTTGTGTATTGTTATCCATGTATTGACTGGAATTTTGACCAGAAGTTTCACTATTTCCCAAAAGTGGTAGATATTTCGTCCCCCATTCTTTTTATATTTCATCTAAAATAGAATGAATTAAGTCAATAGGGTAACCACGTTCGGAGAACATTTCACTTAAACAACAAAATTCTTCAAGTAAATCCTCCTTTTTGGAAGTCATTCATGCTACCCTAATAGCTTGTCCTTTAATAATGCCAATTTTTTGTGTTAGGGGATGGCTACTTTCAAAATGTAAATATGCATTACAAAAGGTCTTTTTTCTGTAAACCTGTGACTTGTATTTTCCTTCTTTTGTGTCTTTGGAAATAAAAGTGTCCAAAAAATTCATCCCTGAAATATCATACTGAAAAGTGAAAGACAAAAAATTAGTACTTTTATTGATATAATCAATAAAGAATGGAATTTCTTCTTCTGAACCACCCCATAAAATAAAGATGTTGTCAAGGTATCTGAGATATAATTTTATTTTAGACATATATTGACTTTCAAAAATATGTTCCAATTCCCAACCTAAAAGTACCAGATTTGAATAAACAGGGGAACACGTTGCACCCATTGGTGCACCTTTAATTAGTTGATAAAATTCCCCCTCAAAACACAAATAGTTGTTGTCCAAGACTAGCCCTATAAGTTCACAAATCAAATTAGTTTTATCATTGTCTAAATCGGAAAATCTAGATAATACTTCATCTAAAAAAACTAGTCCTTCAACTTTGGGAATACAAGTGAACAAATCTTTGACATCCACTGTAAGAAAAATGAATGCCTCATCATATAGTTCAGGTTGAATTTGCCTCAAAAATTCCCAAGAATCTTTGAGAATATGAGGAACCTGACATATTGTATGTTGTAGATGGGAATCAATATATACTGTAAGTGGATGTATCTTTGATCCTTTGGCCGCAACGATAGGTCTAAATGGAGGTTTTTCAACATTCTTATGTATTTTAGGTATCCCGAAAAAAACGGGAATCTTGGGATATTGTCTATATAAGAATTCATACTCATCTCTAGTAATTCTACCATCTAATAAATATTCTTCTAAGTAACTATCAATTCTTGAACTAGATATATTGATCTGATTTTTAGAAACATTGGTATAAGTGTTCTCATCCAGTAATAAATTCAACATTTCACATGAATAATCCATACTACGAAAAATTACTATCCCGCCCCCCTTGTCAGGGACCATGATACGGATATTACTGTCACTTCTTAAGTCATTGAGTAATGTAAATTCTTTCTTAGTTAAGTTCCATTCAGTATGTTTACTTTGTTTAAATTCTTTGTAAATATCCTCCATGACTAATTTTTCAAAGACTTCTATTAAGGGATGAAGTGGTGGATTATAAACACTTTTCTTTTTTAATTCATTGTAATTAATATCACTTAATAAAGCTGGGCAATCCGATTGATTTTGACTAATCGCAAAATTTAATTTTCTAGTGTATAATTTTAAAGATATTATATTATCTACTAAATTTCCATTATTAGAGGGGATGAATTTTATACCTTTAGAAAATAAAGTAAAATATTCTTTAGTTATAACTCTAGCTGAGTAATTATAAATACTAAAACCTTGATACTGAAAATGACATGAACTAGTATTAAAAATCATTGAAAGATTTGTTGCAAAGTGGGCATCTAATGGTAATTCCTGTACTGGGAATATTGATTCTTCCTCTGGGGGTAATAAGTTTTGTTGTACTCCCCTTCCTTCGTGTAATGCCGTGCCAGTCTCTCTGAGCGTCTGAAATCGGAAATGGAACCAGGCTTATATTTCTTTAAATAGTAATTAATGAATTCAAATTGGTGACATCATAGAAAAGTTAATTGTATTTTATATTTAAATGGTTTATTTGCTTCATTCGTTGTTTCTGATGAAGTCTCAGTCAGAGATGAAAGCGCTAAAACCTGTCTTTGTTATTTGTTATACATCGTAGTTCATTGTGAATAAAGTGGATTTTTCATACTACAATGATTACCCTGGAGTACCTGGTTTTCCTGCCTAACCTGAAACTTTATTTATTCATCTATTTGAGACTTGTTTAATGTTTATTTCTAGATTACAGGCTGCATCACTTATCTAATCTTACAGTACTAGCAGAATCTTTCTTCTAGGCTTATTTGAACTTTATTAATATGTAACAACACTGAACTCTTTTACAAGCTGTCTCACTTATATTCTATAACAATTCCAGCAAAATAATTACTAACCTGCCTGGTGGCGCAACCTCACCAGCCTATCAGCATAGGCTTGCTGATTCATGGAACGGACACCTGCAGCTGTAATATAAATGATGTAATATTGGAACATACATCTGCATACTATAGGCTAGGATAATTTTTTACATACTTAATTACATGGATACTTACTCAGTAGTGGGGTGTTGGGCATTTGCCGGGGCTCCTGGATCCAACATTTCAGTTGGTCCTGCTTATGTCTCTTCAGGTCTGCATGGTTGTGGCGGACTTGTTCACCAGTCCTTGGAATGCCTGTGGCACTGGTGAGATCATGTGCCAACCGGTTCCATGCCTCTGCCTTGTATGCACCCCAGTGAACCTGGCCCTGCATGAGTTGTGCCTTATAATCATGGACTAGGAGCCAAACCATATATTTTGACTCCTCAACACCCTACCTTTGTGCTCTAAAGTGACTTCCCTCTCCTGCACCGGCCATCCTGACTGCAAATGGGTACCACAATCAGTTATGCTGTGTATTCCCGCCTATGGGGCTTATATATGCCCATTTTCCTGCATTTATCTGTGATTGGCCATTTTGGATATTTATCAGCTTAAACAAACCTGCTTTGTCATGCTTCTATTTCCATTCATTCCTATATATATGCTAAAACTGCATTTCTCAGTACAACTGTCATGGCTTAGTGGTTCAGTACTTTGACTATGGTGCACAGTATCCTGGGTTCGAGCCTGGGCATTGTTTTTTTTATTTTACTACTGTCTAGACAGGCTAGGAGGTGTGTCTGTGTAAAGGTGGCTTTGATACAGCTTGCTCATCATTGCCCACCGGTAAGCTGGTTGGCGCGGTGTGCAGCTCCACGCAAACGGCTTATGCTGGGTAACGCGTTATTTGGCTATGAGAACTCATATTACGCTGTGTGAAGTGTTGCTCAACTACGAGCACTCATTTTAAGCATGTTAAAGCGCTGCTCAAATCCAGGCACTCATATTACACCTGTTAAACCGCTGCTCACCTGAGGGCAGTCATATTAAGCTTGTTACAGCGCTGCTCACCTATGGGCACTCATATTAGGCTTCTTAAAGCCTTGCTCAGCTATGGGCATATAATCTTTTTTTATATATTTTATTTTGTTGGATTTATTAAAAAATACATGGCCCATTTCATTACATTTTACTTAAATTATAGTTTTATATATATATATAACTGGAACAATCTAAGGACATTATCCTTAGAAGACGCAGTCTCCCACTTTAATTCTACATTCCTAAAAGTATTAGATTCTCTAGCCCCCTTAAGGACAAAAAAAATAAAAAGTAATTCTGCCCCCTGGCTTACCAAAAACACATTAGCAACCATGCGCCTTAGAGATAAAGCCTGGGCATTTTATCAGAAAAGAAAGACCCCCGAATCCCACAATGAATACAGAACCCTTCGAAACAAAGCAAAAAAGCTTACTATCTCTGACAGACAAAATTACTTCTTTACCCTCCAAAACAATAATAAAACAAATCCACAGAAATCCTGGAAAGGAATCTCCACCCTCCTAAACCCCAGCAAACCACACACCCCTACCCCTGACCCAAATGCCCCAGATTTAGATTTGGTCACTCAATTTAACTCCTTCTTCATTGAATCCATTAGTAAACTAACTTCCTCTTTTCCTACTTCTACCTCACCATCCAATACCCCCCACCCTCTCCTGCCAAAAATCCACCCTGCACTTTTCCTCCTTCCACATTCCCATTTACTAACTCTATATCCCCCAACTCTTCTCCTACTCTAACTTCCTCATCTTCCTTACCAGCATCAAATACTCTCCCTCTCCACTCTGCTCTATTCTCATTAAAACCTATACCCATTTCTACAATAAAGAAACTCCTTCAGAAATTGAAGCCTGGCACAAATGCACCTGATAACATCCCCTCATACTTCCTAAGTATAGCTGCTGAAGCTATTGCCTATCCCATAAGCATTCTCATCAACCACTCAATCCTGGAATGTACTGTGCCCCAACTCTGGAAACAAGCCTTTATCATCCCTCTGCATAAAGGCGGCAATAACTGCAATGTTAACAACTTCCGTCCCATCGCTATCCTGTCCCCCATTTCCAAGCTTCTAGAAAAGTGTATCCAACTTCAACTACTACCACATCTTCTAGAGAATAACCTTCTCACACCTACACAACACAGCTTTAGGCCAAATCATAGCACCATGACAGCCCTCCTCTCCTATCTCGAAACCGTAAACAAAGCACGCGATTCTGGCCAAATTGTCTCCACACTACTACTCGACCTCTCTAAGGCTTTTGATACTATCTCACACAGTCTGCTCTTAACAAAACTTTCAAAACTTAACCTTTCTCCCTCCTCTGTGAACTGGTTCTCCAGCTACTTATCAAACAGATACCAAGCTGTAAAATGGAAAAAGGCCACTTCCTCTTTTCTTAGCACCCCCACCGGAGTTCCCCAAGGCTCTATACTTGGTCCTCTTCTCTTCAACATATTTATAAATGATTTTCACAAATCTATCCCATTCTCTAACATCATCCAATACGCTGACGATTCTACCATAATCTGCTCTGCCATATCTACCTCTAAGCTTTAAAATCTCACACAAGAAGCTTTCTCAATCACTGAGCACTGGATGAAAATAAACCACCTAGCCCTAACGCCTCCAAAACTAAACTCATGGTATTTACCCCCTCCAAAAATACTCCCTTCAATACAAACACATTTTTGATTACTAGCCAAAACAACTCAATCCTAGAACTGGTGTCTGAAACCAAGCTACTAGGTGTCCAAATTGATAACCAGCTTAATTTCAACTCCCATCTACAACTAAATATTAAAAAAACCCACCAAAAAATTGGCATGCTCTACCGTCAAAATCAATACCTCACAAAGACCACCAAAATTGCCCTCTCTTCTTCCTTTCTTATCTCTTCCCTTCTCTATGGATCACCTCTCCTAACTAATCTTCAGTCCTCTCTAAAGAAACAACTTTCCTCTTGCTACAACAAAATCGCCAAGTTTGCTAACGGTCACAGGTCCTCCACCCACCACTGTTCCTCTCTCCAAAAACTTAATTGGCTTAAACTTCCACATCAGCTCAACTTCATTCAGCTAACCCTAGCCCATAAGCTCATTAATAACCCCTCTCTTTGTCCCTCCCTGTCTTCTGCTTTTACGTTGCACCTACCTGACAGAGTCCTAAGGTCAAACAATCAAAACCTATTAGAAGTTCATAAACCAACTCGTCCCCCAGGTAAAAACCTTCTATCCTTTAACCTAGCACGTCTTTGGAACTCACTCCCACCATCCATTCGCACCAGCTGTAATCATTATATGTTCAAAAAATCTCTTCACACCCATCTTAAGTCCCTATGGGAATGCTCTTGTTCCCACCCATCTTAAAAACAACGTACTCTTCATCTCCCATTCATTCCTTTATTACTCAACTATGCCTACATAAACAATTACCTTCTACAAATTAACTACCTCTTTAGCCCTAACACACCCCACATTTATTCTACTTTACTTCTATAAGATTGCATAGTGGAAAGTACCTCAAATGTGAATTCAATGACTGTATTCTCTTTTAAAATTGCATAAGTATCTTTAGTAATCTATTGTATGTACCTAGTCTGTTTGTTTGCTTATAGAGCTTTCTCTATTGTATGTACCTAGTCTGTATGTCTATTTTTTGGAGCTTTTCTCCCCAGGACTCCATTGAAAACGGGTTCTTTTGCCCCAATGGACTATCCTGGTAAACCAACTGCAAATAAATAAATAAATAAATATATATATATATATATATATATATATATATATATGTATGTGTGTGTGTGTGTGTGTGTGTGTGTGTGTGTGTGTGTGTGCCAGGGGATTGTTTCATGCTTATTTAACTAAAAATAGAGAATGATGTTGTGGGGGCTCGAACCATGACTACCTCCTCTTTGGCCAACGTCTCTACCACTACACTATTGCTACTTGGCTTAATTTGCATATTTAGATCTTATATGCTTTTCACTGTCTGCTAACTGTGGCTGAGCAGAGGGAATACCCGTGCAAACAAGCGCAACTATGGGCAAACATTTTGGAAATTAAAAAAAAAATTAAACTGTTATTTTTACATTTTACATTACAGTTGGGTTTATAGTCTGTGGGGACATGTGTGGTGTTGTGTTCCTTGACATTTCCTCGGACTCGCTCATGGGAGTTTACTTTCAGGAGTCTGACTCTTCTGGGGGTGTGTCCCTTTGCAGAACTCGGCATTCGGACACGCCCCCTACTTTCCTACATGGACCGTGTTAGCCTAGGGTATGATTCAGCATGCCCTCATGAATATGCATGGCATGCTGACATCATACCGTTAGACTGCAGCCTCCGTGTAAGACATATTAACTCTTACACGGAGGTTTCGTGAATCCTGCCCATTATTATACATCTATGCAAAACAAATATGAAAACAATCCCAAAAAGTTCTGGCAGACAATTAACTCTTTCCTCCACCCAGGTAAAGCCACAACCCTAGAACCAACAACCAATAACCAAAGTCTGAGTATTGCCTCACAAATCAACACCTAGTTTATAAACGCCATTCTTTCCTTACTTACAGGGAACAATTCCACCCCACCATCTCTTCCACCTAATCTGGAAACTAACAACTATTTTGACCTCAAGCCTGTCCCAATTAACATCATAAGAATGATGATGAAAAAAAATGAAACCTTCATCCGTAGCAGCTGACCAACTGCCCAATGACTACCTCAAACTTTCAGCTGATGCCATAGCTCTGCCTATCATCATTCTGACAAATAGGTCTATAGCAGAACAATATGTCCCAAAATTATGGAACATGTCCTATATCACCTCTACATAAAGGAGGAACCTCTCTACATAAACAAGGGTAAGGCAGTCCACACAGCCTATCTGGACCTCGCCAAGGCCTTTGACACCATCCCCCACTCTGGAATCATATATAAACTTACTAAGATGGGCATTAATCCCTACGTCACCTGATGGTTTGCCAACTGGCTTACTGACAGAACCCACACTGTAAAAGTAGCTGACTCCAAATCCAGCTCCAGACAAGTGACAAGTGGAGTACCTCAGGGTTCAGTCCTGGGACCTCTCTTGTTTGGTTCATAGGTTCATAGGTGCATACTAGGCTATCTGCCCTAGGGCATTTATAAGCCTAGCCAGAATGTGTTTGGCTTTCGCCACCCATTTTAAATTTATTTTGCTATGCCCTTTTTCGAGGTTAGTATACTGTGCCTCTGTCTAACAGTGACACAGAAGTGATACCCGGGGTAAACCTACGAAATCCCATCCACTCATCAAGATTCCTCTTGAAGAGAGTCAATGAGGGTCTCTGCCTAACCTGGACTGGGATTTTATTCCAGAGTGAAGGGAGCCTCTGGGTTATGAATCTGTCCCTCCAGCATGTCCTATTTATTTCAGTGCTGAGGTTCAAGTCTCACGAGCGCGTAGCTCGATGGGATTTGGATTTTCTGAGGTGTAGCATGTCCATTAATTCTGGGTTGGACATGGCTTTATACATCAGGCACAGATCGCCTCTGAACAGGCGGTATGCCACTGAGTAGAGCTGGAGTTTCTTTAACCGGGCAGCATATGGCATCTGTTTGAGCCCTTTGATCCTCTTGGTGAGGAACTTTTGGGGTCTTTCCAGTTGCTGCAGGTGTCTGGTAGGGTACATCCCAAAAGGGGCATTGTACTCAATTATGGGCCTGATGAAGGATGAGTAAAGAGGCACGATGACCTCCCCTGATCTAGATGTGAATCCCTTCATGATTAGGTGGGCTATATAAAATGTTTTTCTAACCACTTTGGCCACATGGTTGTCAAATGAGAGATTGCTATCAACTTGGGTCCCCAGGTCCCTAATTACTTCTTCTGTACTTAATAGATTACCACCTATGTTGTAATTTGTGGGCACTTTGTTTTTGCCAAAGGGGAGGACTATACACTTTTTGGCATTTAGCTTGAGGCCATGGCTCTGGCACCAGTTGTCTGTTTCTATGAGGCCCTTTTGGAGGATGCTTGTGTTGGCTGGAGAGTCAATTATGGTGCCCAGTTTGCAGTCATCTGTGAACTTGGTCAGCCACAGTCCTTCCGTGTTGGCCTGTACCTCAGAGAAATATATACTGAACAAGAGAGGTCCCAGGACTGAGCCTTGTGGGACACCACTTGTAACTGGTTTGGAGTCTGACATGGCTCCAGCAATTCTAACCATGTAGGTTCTGTCCTTGAGCCAGTTTGCAATCCATCTAGTGACATAGGGGTTTATATTTAAGCTGGTGAGCTTATCTATAATGCCCGAGTGGGGTATTGTATCGAAGGCTTTTATGAGGTCCAGGTAGGCTGTGTGGACCACCTTCCCCTCGTCAATCGCCTTGGTGACTGTTTCAAAGAAATCAACCAGGTTTAAGAGGCAGGATCTGCCCTTAACAAAGCCAAACTGGGTAGGATCCAATGTCTGTAGGTCCCCAAAATCTTTATTTATGAGGTCCATGATGATCCTTTCCATAGCTTTGCAGACCAAGCTAGTCAGGCTTATGGGACGATAGTTTCCAGGATCCGTTGAGGCACCACCTTTATGGAGAGGGACCACTGTTGCTGTACGCCACTCTTTGGGCACATATCCTGTAGTAAGGCTGAGATTGAACAGTAGTTTTATGTTTGGGTTTAGCTCTTCTTGGAGTTCATGTAGGATGCAGCCTGGGACACCATCTGGTCCCATTGATGCTGTGTTTTTTGCTTTGGAGAGGGTGGCTCTTACCTGAGCAACTGAGATGTCAGGGGGGGCAGCACTCTGCTGGATAGATATTTGCCCTTTATGCATCTACTTCTCTGAAGTACAAGCCAACACTAAGGGACTCTGGCTAACAAAGTTCACAGATGACTGCAAACTGGGAGCTATTAATGAATCCCCAAATGATGTGGATACTCTACAAAAGGGCCTTACAGAAACAGATGCTTGGTGCCAGCGCCATGGGCTCAGGCTCAATGCAAAGAAATGTATAGTTATCCCCTTTTGGAAAAAACATGTACACATGAATTACCACATAGGTGGCAGTGCACTAAACACTGAAAGTGTGATAAGAGACTTATGGACACAGGTGGACAGTGGTCTCACCTTCAATAACCACATCACCACAACAGTCAGGAAATCCTTCTGTGTGGCACACCTCATCACTAAGGGCTTTTCATCCAGAAATAGGAGGTCATTGTCCCACTGTACTCATCCCTCATTAGACCTATTATAGAATACAACCCCCCATTTGGTATGTACCTCTCAAGACATCTGCAACAACTGGAAAGGCCACAGAAATACCTCACTAAAAGAATCACAGGCCTTAAGCAGATGCCCTATGCTGACCGCCTTAAAAAACTCCAGCTATACCCTGTCACATATCATCTACTCTGAGGTGATATCTGCTTAACATACAAGGCCATGTCAAACCCAGAGCTGTTGGACATGCTACACTTAAAGAAATCCCAATCCCTCAGAGCCACATGCTCCAGGGATCTAAATCTTGTCATCACAATAAACAAAACATGCTGGAGGGATAGGTTCCTGACCCAGAGACTCCCCAGACTCTGGAATAGACTGCCCATGCATGTCAGGGAGAGCGCCTCTTTGGCCCTCTTCAAAAGGAACCTTGATGATTGGATGGGAGAAAGGAAATTCACCCTGGGGATCACGTCAGTCGCCCTGCTAGAGAGGGGTCCAGGGAAGTAAATAGTGTGGGAAGAAATAGCCAGGGAATTGTTATGGCTAGGTTTGTATAGACCGTAGGGCCGATAGCCTAGTACCAACCTATGAACCTATGAATCAACAGAATTAAACAATTACAGACCCATAGCCATCCTTTCTCCCTGTGTCAAAATTCTGGAAAAATGTATACACGCTCAATTACTACAATACCTGCTATCTCACAACCTTATCTCTCCCTACCAACATGGATTCAGACCAAAACACACCACCACCACAGCCCTAATCAAGTTGTCTAACACCATCAACCAACTCAGAAATCTGAACCCGCAAGCAGCATCAATCTTCCTAGACATAGCAAAAGCTTTTGACACTGTCTCCCATCATAAACTCCTTAATACTCTTGCCTCACTAAACCTATCAAAGACTTCTCTCTCCTAGTTCCTAAACTATCTTTCCAACAGACAGCATGCAGTATGATGGAAATCCGAACTCTCACCACTTTTGCCTGTCTCAGTCGTAGTCCTCCAACGGACCATACTAGGGCCCCTTCTTTTCACCATCTTCTCTAATGATCTAGCCTCATCCACAAAACACACTAAAGTAGTTCAGTATGTGGATGATTCATCTTTAATATGTCAGTCCTTAACAGACCTCCAAATAGTAAACTAACAAGATTTTAATGATATTGAAACATATTTAAGTAAATCACAACTAATCCTCAACACCAAAAAGACACAGTTAATGCTATTTACCAGTAGTAAACAATCACCTATCACCCTTCCTTTCACCATTCTCTCAGCAAACAACACAGTCATCCAACCAGTTGAGCATGCAAAACCTCCTTGACATGACTATGGAGGGTGGCCTAATGGTTAAGAGGAGGGTGGCCTAATGGTTAAGGTGTTTGCCTTACAAACACAAAGTGCAGGGTTTGAGTCTCACAAGGGATAATTGGCTAGGCTTCAAATGGCTCGCAAGAGCAGTTAGCTTAGTACTAATCTGTGAACCTGTGAATTATCGACAACAAACTCCGATGTGACCAACACATAGCCATCACAATTAAGAAAGTTCACGTCAAACTTGGCTCACTGTACAAAAGCAAGCTATTCCTCACTGACAATACCAGACTAGCCATATCCAGAACCTTTCTCCCCTCTATGCTCCTTTATGCGTTCCCCATTTCCCAACTTAAAAAAATCAGACTTAACCAAATTGGAAACATGCTGCAACAAAGTAGCCCGCTTCGAAACCAACATTCCCCACCAAACCCACCATTGTATTGCTCTACATAAATTAAATTGTCTCGAGCTAACTAACTTTCTCCATCTCTACCAACTTAAATTCACACACAATATCATGTTCCATCCTGACAACTGCCCATCCCTCAGGGAACTTGCTGTTCCCTACTCATACTCAGGAAGTCTAAGATCTGCAGACAGAAACTTGCTCACAGAAAAAAAAGCTAACAACACTCACGGTGAAGCCCTATTCTCAAATCAAATAACCAAATTATGGAACTCTCTACCCCACATCCTCCAAAACACACCTGAATCTACCAATTTCAACATCTGAATATTTAAACATCTATCCAAAAACTGGAATTGCTCCTGTGCCAGACCTAACTGACAAGATATCTATACTTCTCTCACCATACTCTCCACTCCTTAACTCATTTTCTCCCTCTCTCAGTGTTACTACTGCTCAAAAAAATAATAAAGGAAATCTCATTTATTTATAACTATTATTTAATATGTTCACAATACTAATTTTATTATTCTCACACCGATCTTTACTGCAATGCTTGTGTGATTTTCTTTTTTGAACATGTGTCTATTAGAAAACAGTATTTAATACTTTGTATAGACTAACTGGATGATGTTTATTCTGCATCTTACTATATGTGTACTGTTGTACTATCTAATTATTTTATTTTGTTTATATCTTTGTGGAGCTTTTCTCCCTGGCCCTCTGGTGAAAACGGACTTCTAGCCCAGTCAGACTTTCCCGGTAAACAAATGTAAATAAATAATAAATAAATAAAGATATACTTACTATGAAACTCTGGCCTTCTTGTATCTACTTGATCTGCCCACTCATCCAGCTGGTCTGCCGTATGCTTCTTCAGGTTGTCATTCCTGTGACAGCACAGGTGGCTGGAGTGAGTGATCCCTTTGAGGGTCCTGAGGTGCTCATCCAATTCCTGACAGTATCAATTTTTTTTTCAAATTGCTTCTTTAGCAGATGTCTTGACTTTTTCCAGATACACTTCCTTCAGAAGGCAGAGCATGATTTTGTTCTCTTTATCAGACCATCCTGGAATGTGGCCTTGTGCCTTAAAAGGTGCTGCCAGGATTAGAAGTGCCAATACCAGAATGAAAAAAGTTTGAGCAGGGTTATTGTTCAAGGTTTTAGAAAGTACAGTTGTGTACACGTACCATAAATGTAGATGTTCAAGTATATTCACTGTTACAGTCATCACATTTGGGTTATCTGCTTGCAGTAGCCCTCAGTCGGCCTGATTATCAAAGTCTTTGGTCCTGCATCGGTTGCTGTCTCATCTTCCATGACGTCAGGTAGTCAGGGGTATAAAGCATGCAGCCGATGCCATTACATCAGTTTTTCTTGCCTCAGATGTCAGGTGCCCCCTTAATGGGAAGCAATTATATATATATATATATATATATATATATATATATATATATATATATATATATACATACAATGTTATACCTCCAAAAAAAAGGAAATACACCAAAAAGCTTTTAAGTATAGTAAAGGAGAATAGAGGTATAGCCAAAGGAAGTCAGGGGGCTGGAGGGAGGGTAACCAGGACTGCAACAGTGAATACACTCGAACATCTACATTTATGGTAAGTGTACAAAACTGTACTATGTTCTTCATGTTTCACTGTTGCAGTCATCATATTTGGGTAGATTCCCAAAGCTAAGGATGGGAGGAGGAATTTATTTAGCAGTAGGACCAGCTATAAGGCCCTGCAAGACTGCAGTGGCAAAGCCAGCTTTGGATTTAGAGAAAATTGGCAAATGGTAATGCTTGGTAAAAGTATGTACAGAACTCCAGGTAGCAGCTTCTAGGATGTCTCTGGTAGGGACACCTCTGAGAAAGGCTGTAGAGGTAGATGCAGCCCTGGTTGAATGGGATCTAATGCCCTGTGGGATAGGTTTTCCATGGTGCTTATAGCAGAAATGAATGCAATGGCCTATCCATTTAGAAATGGTTTGCTTTGAAATAGCCTTTCCCTTTGCCCCTGCAGCAAATGCCACCAGCAGTTGTTCAGATTTCCTTTGAGGTTTAGTCCTGTCTAAGTAATATCTAAGCTTTCTGTGCACATCTAAGGAGTGCAGTATTCATTCCCCTTTGTTCTGTGGATTAGAAAAGAAGGTTGGCAAGTGAATGGACTGATTAAGAGCCACACTGGATACCACCTTGGGCATGAAAGAGGGATTGGTCCTGAGGGACAACCTGTCCGCATGAAAGATGATGAAAGGATCCACTGCCATAAGGGCCTGTAATTCAAATACCCTTCTTGCTGAAGTGATTGCTAAAAGGAAAGCTGTTTTCCAAGAAAGGAATTTTAATTCAGCAGTTGCAGCTGGCTCAAAGGGGGGAAGAATGAGTTTTTCCAGTACAACGTTAAGGTCCCAGGCTGGAGTTGGGGCTCTCCTGGGTGTTCTTAAGTTTTTAGCCCCTCTAAGGAACTGCTTGAGCAGTGGGTGAGAAAAGAGGGGTGGTTCTGTGTTGTAATGAGTTGAAATGGCTGAGGCATGAATTTTGATGGAGGAAAAGGAAAGGCCCTTGTGAAGCATCTCAGTTAAATAATGAAGAATCTGAGGTAAATTAGGTGTTGCTGTGGCCATCCCTTGAGTTTGGTTCCAGGCACAGAATCTTTTCCATTTTTCAGCATAAGATTTTCTAGTACTAGGCATCCTTGCCTCCAAAATGACATCCAACACTTGTTTACTGAGGGATGGAAATGGAGAGATTAGGTAATTAGCCAGGCTGCCAGGTTCAAAGTTTGAAGATGGGGGTGCAGAATCTGGCTCTCCTGCTGAGACATCAGGGTAGGGGTCTGAGGTAGGTGCCATGGGACCAGCTGGGACACACTCCGTAAGAGGGGTTACCATTGTTGGCGTGGCCAATCTGGTGCAATCAGTATCATCGTTGGCTTGTCCTGTTTGATCTTTAGTAGCACTTTCGAGAGGAGAGGCAGAGGAGGAAAGGCATAAACTGATAGATTTTTCCAGCTGAAAGACAGAGCATCCACTTTCCAAGCTTGTTTGTGGGGAGTCCTTATGCAGAATTTGTCCAATTGGTAGTTCTGGGGGGAGGCAAACAGGTCTATATCTGGGATCCCCCATTTGTTGATCAACATGTTGAAAATCTTTGGTTCCTGTTTCCACTTGTGTGGGTCCATGAGATTTCTGCTTAGTTCGTCTGCCAGTGTATTTAATTTTCCTGGCAGGAATTGAGCCTGCAGATGCACTTGGTAGCTCAAGGCTGTGTTCCACAGAGCCATGGCTAGTCTGCAGAGGGGGTAAGAATGGGTACCCCCTGCTTGTTTATGTACCACATAACAGTGGTGTTGTCTGTCTTTGCCATTAATTGTCCTGGAAGAATGTGGTCCTTGAATGCTGTCAGAGCATTCTGTACAGCTAACATTTCTTTTTGATTGATATGTAGGTGCATTTGACTTGGGTTCTATTTTCCCTGAATGCACTTCCCTGCCAGGTGAGCCCCCCCATGCATAGTCTGATGCGTCTGTTGTTAGGGTTTAGGTGGCAGGGGGTACAGTGAATGATAGTCCCTTATTTTGGTGGCAGGCCTCTGCCCACCAAAGAAATTCTAACCATAGGCAAGGTATGATAGGAATCACTGCTTCTAGAGCCTGAGAATGTTGACACCATAGGTGTTTTAGATACCATTGTAGTTTCCTCATATGAAGTCTTGCATATGGAATTAGTAGAATGCACGAGGCCATAAACCTCAAGACTTGCAGTATTTGCCTTGCAGATGGCAGGGTTTTTGTGGCCACTAGTTTGAAGTAAGTGGTCAAATGAATTTGTTTCTCTGGCATGAGGAAAGCCATTTGGGAAGTTGTGTTCAAGCTTGCTTCCAGGATTACAATTTGTTGGCAGGGTACAAGATGTGATTTTTTTTCATTTATGGTGTACCCCAGACAAGTTAACACCTTTTGTACAAATGCCAGATGATTCAGAAGTATGTCCTGGCTTTCTGCCTGAATTAGACAATCATCCAGGTATGGGTATATTTGAATATTTTGTTGCCTGCAAAATGCAATGACTGGAGCTATGCACTTTGTGAATATCCTGGGCGCAGTAGATAAGCCAAAGAGCAGTGCAGAGAACTGATAGTGCATGCAGCCTGCTTTGAAGCGTAGGTATCTTCTGCAAGATTCCCTGATTGGGATGTGCAGGTAGGCTTCCTTTAAATCCAGTGTTGCCAATCAGGCATCTTTGCCTATCATGGGAAGCAACTGGTGAAGAGTTAGCATCTTGAATTTTGGAATCACTAAAATGGTGTTTAGAATAGACAGGTTCAGTATAGGACGCCATGAGTTGTCTTTTCTGTGTACCAGGAAAGGTTTTGAGTATAAACCTTGTCCCTTTTCCTCTTCTGGTACAGTCTGAATAGTCTTTAATCTTCAGAGAGAGAGTGCTTGCTTTTGAGCCTCTGTCCATCAGATTTGGGGGTAGATCTGGCCAACTATTTGGGGTTAGTAGCATGTGGAAGTGAAATCTGTATCCTTGGAAAACTATGTTTAAAACTCATTTGTCCTGGGTAATGAGTTCCCAGTTTTTTGTTTGCAGAGCAATCTTTCCCCCTAAAGGGGCAGTCAGTTGAGAAGTGCTTGGAAGTTTTAAAGTTAAGTCATTGAGACAGCTTACCATAGGGGGGGAGTCTTACTACTCCCTGGTTTGGAAGTGGGAGCAACCCCACTGCTTAGTCCTGTGCGTACCCTGGGACTGAAGCCTGGGTGTTCTGCTAGTTCTGGGTTTTAACTGAGAAGGCCTGGAAGAGGCAGGAAAGGACCAATTTTTTGAGGGCCAATGCCTACTAAATCTGGGAGGCTGCACTTGTAAGAAATCTTTAACAGTTTGCACAGATTTAGCTTTTTCCTCCATATTTTTAAGAACTTCTTCTGCTTTGTCGCCAAACAGGCAGTCCTGATTTAAGGGTGCATCCAGCAATTTAGTTTTAACATGATCTGGCAAAGATTGCTCCTTAAGCCAAGCATGCCTTCTAAGTACAGACCCAGTGACAGCAGCCCTGCAAGATGCCTCTAGTGAATCAAAACCACATTGCAAAGTATGTTTTCCAACCTGTTCAGCAAAATGCATTAAATCCTTTAAATCCTTATTTCCAGCACAATCAGGAATCAACATAATTTTCTGTTTAAGCAATCCAATAATATGCTTAACATATGAAACTGGCAATTTAAGGCCCTGATGGCCAAGGCTGCAGAGGTGTATACCTTCTTACCCCATCTATCCAGGGCCCTGAAATCTCTATCAGAGGGGGCAGGATTTTTGGCAGTAGTAGCCTTAATGCCCTTGGGTCCCTGTGAAATAGTCTCAAGGGCCGCAGTAGGATTTTTAAAAAGGAACTTATGAGAATCAGGAATCCTGTAATATCTATCAGGTTTTCTGGGAGCAGGAGGTAAAGAGTCAGGGGCCAAGCTAGATTCCAAAAAGGCATTGTCAACAATGTCCAGCACAGGAGGGATAGCTAAAGGCTTGTGTTGGGACATGAGTAAGAAATCTCTAAGCCTCTTTTTAGAATCAGAGTAATCCTGGCTTTCCCAGTGAAAATGTTCCTTAAGAGTATACAAGGTTTCTCCAAAAGAAAAATCCTCCGGGGGTGAAGTAGAGGAAATAGAGTCCTCTGCATCAGAATCCTCATAGATAGATAAGAGTAAATCCTGGTCCTCAGAGGAGAAGTTTGTGCATCAGGGCTGGCAACTCGGCATGTAAAAATCTACTGCCAATCATTAGCGGACCAGAGTTCCACTGTGGCGACCCCTAACCGGGAAAAGCCGAAAGACACACCAACAAGAGGAGACAGAAATTTCAGAATCCTGGTCAGAAGTATCATAAGCAAATTCAGTCCTAGGTCTCTTAGAGGTGGAAGGTTAGCTTCCCCTGATTAAAGTAATAAGGTCTTCAGCCATTCTTATCATTTGTCTTTCAGGCATAGAAGCCTGCCCATGTGGTCTGGGTGTCAGATTCCTAGGCATGGTTCGAGTTTTAGCCTAGAAGAGGAAGATGGCATTGGTTTAATATGCAAGTCAGTAGGCCTGAATACACCCTCAGAAGCTGGTGCCTGCACAGCAGCTCCGGACCCATCCAAGTTGGAGACATCCGCAGGTTCCACAGTTGAAGCATCTCACAGCATACCGGACTCTGAATGAGTCTCAGTAAAGGCCTGTGAATCTGAAGTAGCTGCTATCATGGGCTGCAAAAGCGCCTCACTGAGTACCGGCAAACTGGTGACTAGCTTAGTAGAAGCATTGTCGGTAGCTTTGGACCTAGGTGGCCTGTTTCTTCTTTATCTTTGCGTTTTTTCAGAATGTTGGCAGTCGGGTGGCTTACCAAAGACATATCTGGATAATTGAACCGAGTACCAAAATATTTAGAAGTGAAAATGTACCAACAATGAATACTTTGTGGTTTAAATAAGGCACAAAACCAACAGCGAGGTACGTCATGGTCAGGGCCTAGCACAAATGAAAATGTTTATGAGGTATTTGCTTTCCACAAGAAATACAATTATTGACTTCTAGTGACATCGGTTTAGAGCAAGAAAAAGTTTTCCAAACGGGGTACTTAGCTTTAGGTGAAGACTTCAGTTCTGAAACTTGAAAATGAAAATTTCAGGAGTTGGCCGACCGGCACTTGCGAACTGCTTTTGCTTCAGGCACCGCATGGCAAGAAAGACTGGGGTAATGGCATCAGCTGCATGCTTTATACCTCTGACTACCTGACATCATGGAAGATGAGACAGCAATCGACGCAGGACCCAAGACTTTGATAATCAGGTCAACTGAGGGCTAGTGCAAGCAGATAACCCAAATGTGATGACTGCAACAGTGAAACATGAAGAGCATCCACTCCTTCTGGGGTGTGACACTACCTTAAACCCAAATAACCAGCAGGGCATTACAACAGGTGGTGTTATTATTTGCAAGTTTGATTTAACCAAAAATGTTTTGTCACAGAAATGTTTTATTGAAAGGAATACATTCAAGTTTGACTTAAAAAAAAATGCAAAAATTATTTCCATTATGCAGAACTTATAACTGCTAATGTTAGTGTGCCTTTCCTTAGCTATCTTTTAGGCAGCATAAAACTGGAATGTTATACTTTCCTTTATTGTAACCTCAAGGATACATATTCTATTGTATTGGGGTGCATAAATACATCTATCTATGTGGTTGATGAGCAGTGTATATAACATTTTAGTGAGTAGAAGTGACGAGGTGTGTTAGAGGAGAGCAGACAAGCACAGATTACGCTGTATTTCTGTGGTAACCATAATGCATCAGGCTCCGTTTTGTTTTATCTGCATATTTTTACATATCATCTTAAATGAGCACATCTGCATGTTCCTGCAGCATGCTAAGAAAGCCAGGTATGCACTGCAGATGGCTGCTTACTCCTCAGGTGTCTGCAATGTGTTCACAGCAGTCAGAATTGGCATTCCTGAGCATGCCAAATTGTTTTACATCCAAAAGTGGTATATAAACATTTGCACAGGTTCATAAGATAGGCCTGGTGGCCCTTATAAGCCTAGCCAAGAATTTTGCACATGTTCCCACAAAGTCAGGACCTGTTTCCCCTGTCCAGCAGGGACACAGGTGGGATCCCAGGGATGAATTTTCTGTTTCCCATCCAGTCATCCAGGTTCCTCCTAAAGAGGGCTAGAGAGGTACTCTGCTTAACATGGAGAGGAAGTCTCATTCACAGATGGGGGAGTCTCTGGGACACAAATCTATCCCGCCAACAAGTTCTATTAATGTGACAGACCATGTTGAGGCCTTGTGTGCGGGTTGCCTAAGTGGATTTTCACTTATGGATATTCAGCAACTCCATCAAGGCTAGGTCTGAGATGGCCTTGTATGTCAGACACAGGTCACCTCTGAGCAGTCTGTATGAGCCTGAGTAGAGGGACATGGCTTTTAGCCGTTCTGCATAGGACATGTGTTTGAGATCCTGGCTTTTCCTTGTCAGGAACCTCTGTGGCCTTTTCAGCTGCTGCATGTGCTTAGCCGAGGTACATGCTGAAGGAGGCACTGTATTTGATAATGGGTCTGATAAGGGAGGAGTACAGGGATGTTATGACCTCCTTGTTCTTGGATAAAATACCCTTACATATGAGGTGAGCCATGTAGAAAGCTTTTCATACAACGGAGGCAATGTGGTGGTCAAAAGTCAGGCTGCTATCAACCTAGTGGTCAAGTCCATCACAAATGTTTACTTGCTTAGTACATTGTTATTCATGTGACAATTAGTGGGGACATCATTTTCCCCAAAGGGGATAATGATGCATTTCTTGGCATTCAGTTTGAGGCCATGCTCCTGGCACCAGTCATTAGTTTGGGTAAGAATTTAAGACAGCACCCAGCTTGCAATCATCTGCAAACTTGGTCAGCCACAGACCACTGGTTTTGGCTTTCACCTCAGAAAAGTATATCCCAAATAGTAGAGGCCCCAAGACAGATCCTTGGGGAACACCACTCATTACAGATCTACTACTAGAGGTGACTTCCCCTGTTTTGACTGAGTGTGTTCTATCAGTGAGCAAGTTAGTTACCCATCTGGTAACATATGGGTTGATGCCTAGCTGGGAGAGTTTATCTATTATGCCCGAATGGGGAATAGCGTTGAAGGCTTTGGCTAGGTCAAGGTAGGAGGTGTGCACCATCTTCCCCTTGTCCATGACTTTGGTGACTGTTGCAAAGAAGTTGACCAAGTTTAACAGGCATGAACTCCCTTTGACAAAACCAAACTATGTGGGGTCAAGCATTTGGAGGTTGCCAATGTCCTTGTTTATAAGGTCCATGATAATGCATTCCATGGCCTTACAGATCAGGCTAGTTAGGCTGATGGGCTTATAATTGCCTGGGTCAGTGGATGCTCCACCTTTGTGTAGAGGGATGACAGTGGCTGTCCTCCATTTGGCTGGGGGAAAGCCAGTGCTTAATGGAGCTGAGAGCTCATTTATTTTATTTAAGTTTGATGACCAGGGAAGTCCACTGGGCCAGAGCCCCTTTTCAGTGGAGGCCCGGGGAGAAAAGCTCCACAATAACGTAGGCTACATCACAGATTTTTTTTTTTTACAAAGATATAATTCAAACATATTCAGCTTTTGCAAAGACAGTAATTCAATACAGAAAATTAAAACTTTTCAGCATGGGTCACCTCACTACCAGACCAGCACATGGTCATGTTATGCCAAATGTAACATGCAGTAAACATCCTAAACACAGTAGCTGGATCATTCTGAAGGGCACCCTCAGACTCATCCAGGCATCTAAAACCACTCATCAGGAGGCTGAAGACCGTCTCAGTGACAATATGGATCTGGGATGGGGATGTGTTATAGGTCTCTGCTGTAACAGCTCCACTTGGATATCTTAATTGTGTCATGAGCCATGGCTGCAGTAGATCTCCAGCATCACCTGAAAAGCAAGAAAATAAAAGAGCTAGAGGAAAGGGGGAAGGGGGGGGGGTGAATAAAACAAAGAAAAAGTGTTTTAGTATTCAGCAGTGTGCTGGATATGGGAATTGTGTGCACTACTAGGATGCTGGACATAGATACTGGTGATGCACTCTGAGCATCACACACTACATTGCAATTGATGGAATGGTAGCCCTTACTACTGCAGTACTGCTCCCCCTGTGGATCAGAAGTGTCCTTAATTGCAACATGGGTTCAATCTATTGCACTGAGTACCTCAGGGAAATGTGCCACCACATAAAAAGCATGCATCGTCCTGGTTCTGTCCTGAAGTGACACTGGGAAAATAGATGTACTGATCCACACATGCCAAGAGTACATCCAGGAACTGCTGCAGTATCCTTGATGCAAAAGCCTTTGAGATATCCAGCATGTCTCCAATATGTCTCTGGAAGGTCTCCATGGCAAGTATGGTGAGGATTATGCATACATTAGAATTCACAGGAATAGGACACCCACACATTTCTTCAGTACCCCTATGGGTGGTGGTGATACATACCCAGTAAGACCCTTATAATGTGCCTGTCCACTCTGAACCTGTCAAGTAGCTCCTGATTATTCAAATTATAATGAGTTATCCCCTGCCTATATCTCTGCCTTCTTGTTCAGCAACTGTCACAGGGTACAAGCAGTTTTGGTTCAGACAAGACAAGCAACTCACACCTGGGAATAGCAAGGCTAGCAGCAAGTGACAGCAAGTGACAGCATTTTCATGGATTGCAAGTAGGATTCACAAGACTATGCTTTATATAGTGTGCCTGCAGATAGTGCGTAAAAGCAGGAAAATTCCACTATGAATCACAAGCAAGTGATATAATGCTTTATTAGCATACACTGAGTTACATCATATTGCATTTAAATCACATTATGACTTAATTTGCATAAACTTATTCATGGCCAGCAC
Source organism: Protopterus annectens (assembly GCF_019279795.1). Classification (NCBI taxonomy): domain Eukaryota; kingdom Metazoa; phylum Chordata; order Ceratodontiformes; family Protopteridae; genus Protopterus; species Protopterus annectens. Next base: position 1,768,023,607 of record NC_056732.1, read on the forward strand.
AGGTTAATGTACATGGCCTCGATGAATCACAGCTTAGCTGCACGCATTCACGGACAGTGCAAACAGCCATAGTGCATAGATGTAATGACTATGAATACTACTCTATATTTTACAATGAACATGCTTAACCTTAAATATTTATCCTGGGATTCAGAAACATGGAGCTTGCATCCGTGTTAAGTTGGACACTATTAAGTCAGAGACTACCTACTTGTGTGTAATGTGGCTGTAAGTCCATTAAAGATTAACAAAGGATAAAAGCTGTGTACAGCAATTCATTACGAATCCCCTTCACAGCCTAACCAAGGTCTGCAGTGAAGGACCATAACCCTCAATAGAAGCTGAAGAGGGTGGCGAACACATCAAGTTTCACAACTTGTGTATGCACCTCAAAGCATCTCAGCAGAATCACTTGTGCATAGAAGCTGGAGAAATAAGCTGGTACAAATGAAAAGATCTACAGCATCATTTAAATCTGCTTTTTGACCAGATAAATGGGTGGAAATGTGAGTATAGGACAGTATGGGAAAGAGGGAAACAAATATGGACATCTGTTAAGAAAGGACTAGGATGTGGGAGGGAAAGGTGGAGATTTTTTTGGGGTGGAGGTACCCATTTTATGATACCAAAGACATATACCTCTCAAGCTACAATCTCAACAATGTATGACAAAAAGTCATAACAATAATAATAATAATAAATATAATAGACAAGTAGGGAAAATCAGGGACCATTTAAAAAAATATATAACCAGCAAGTAAATACTGGGTTAGTAGCATGTAGTGCCAACTGTGAGCTCAAATGCTAGTTGAACAGCAACTGATCAGGGACAAGCATGGGCATCTGAAAGGTACAGTATGTCATAGGTTCATAGGTTCATAGGTTCATACTAGGCTATCTGCCCTAGGGCATTTATAAGCCTAGCCAGAATGTGTTTGGCTTTCGCCACCCATTTTAAATTTATTTTGCTATGCCCTTTTTCGAGGTTAGTATACTGTGCCTCTGTCTAACAATGACACAGAAGTGATACCCAGGGTAAACCTATGATCTCCCATCCACTCATCAAGATTCCTCTTGAAGAGAGTCAATGAGAGACTCTGCCTAACCTGGACTGGGATTTTATTCCAGAGTGAAGGGAGCCTCTGGGTTATGAATCTGTCCCTCCAGCATGTCCTATTTATTTCAGTGCTGAGGTTCAAGTCTCTCGAGCATGTAGCCCGATGGGATTTGGATTTTCTGAGGTGCAGCATGTCCATTAATTCCTGGTTGGACATGGCTTTATACGTCAGGCACAGATCGCCTCTGAACAGGCGGCATGCCACTAAGTAGAGCTGGAGTTTCTTTAACCGGGCAGCATATGGCATCTGTTTGAGCCCTTTGATCCTCTTGGTGAGGTACTTTTGGGGTCTTTCCAGTTGCTGCAGGTGTCTGGTAAGATACATCCCAAAAGGGGCATTGTACTCAATTATGGGCCTGATGAGGGATGACTTAAGAGGCACAATGACGTCCCCTGATCTAGATGTGAATCCCTTCATGATTAGGTGGGCTATATAAAATGTTTTTCTAACCACTTTGGCCACGTGGTTGTCACATGAGAGATTGCTATCAGCTTGGGTCCCCAGGTCCCTAATTACTTCTTCTGTACTTAATGGATTATCACCTATGTGGTAATTTGTGGGCACTTTGTTTTTGCCAAAGGGGATGACTATACACTTTTTGGCATTTAGCTTGAGGCCATGGCTCTGGCACCAGTTGTCTGTTTCTATGAGGCCCTTTTGGAGGATGCTTGTGTCGGCTGGAGAGTCAATTATGGCCGGCAGTTTGCAGTCATCTGCGAACTTGGTCAGCCACAGTCCTTCCGTGTTGGCCTGTACCTCCGAGAAATATATACCGAACAAGAGAGGTCCCAGGACTGAGCCTTGTGGGACACCACTTGTAACTGGTTTGGAGTATGACATGGCTCCAGCAATTCTAACCATGTGGGTTCTGTCCTTGAGCCAATTTGCAATCCATCTAGTGACATAGGGGTTTATATTTAAGCTGGTGAGCTTATCTATAATGCCCTAGTGGGGTATTGTATCAAAGGCTTTTGCGAGGTCCAGGTAGGCTGTGTGGACCACCTTCCCCTCGTCAATGGCCTTTGTGACTGTTTTAAAGAAATCAACCAGGTTTAAGAGGCAGGATCTGCCCTTAACAAAGCTGAACTGGGTAGGATCCAGTGTTTGTAGGTCCCCAATATCTTTATTTATGAGGTCCATGATGATCCTTTCCATAGCTTTGCAGACCAAGCTAGTCAGGCTTATGGGGCGATAGTTTCCAGGATCCGTTGAGGCACCACCTTTATGGAGAGGGACCACTGTTGCTGTACACCACTCTTTGGGCACATATCCTGTAGTAAGGCTGAGATTGAACAGCAGTTTTATGTTTGGGTTTAGTTCTTCTTGGAGTTCATGTAGGACGCAGCCCAGGACACCGTCTGGTCCCATTGATGCTGTGTTTTTTGCTTTGGAGAGGCGGCTCTTACCTGAGCATCTGAGATGTCAGGGGGGCAGCACTCTGCTGGGATAGATATTTGCCCTTTTGGTGGGGAGGGGGGGAGAAGTTTGCACTGAACCTGTCAGCTAGGATGTTGGCAATGTCTGTGGGTTCGGTGTATTTTTTGTCATTTTGGACTAATTCTGAGCATATCTGGGAATTACCACCCAGGTTCCTAACATAACTAAAGAAAGCCTTGTGATTATCCTTAGTGTCCTGTGCAATTTTTCTCTCGAAGCTGGCCTTAGACAATTTTATGTGTGCCCGTAGTTTTTTGCTAATACTGATCAGTGATGCCTTCCCTTTTTGGGATTTTGCTCTATCATTTAGTAGCTTCCTCCTTCTATTGTATAGTTTGTTTATGGCTGGGGTCCACCAGACAGGACGTCTGCCTTTGGAGGATTGGGTCTTGGTTTTATTTGGGATCGCATGATCCATGCATTCCTGAAGGTGTTCATAGAATGTGTTTATAAAGGATTCTGCGGTCTGGGCCATATTTTCCACAGGCCCGGGGGCTTTGAAGGATTCCACCTCAGTTTTGAGGAGTGTGAAATTTGCTTTAAAGAAGTTTTTCACTGTGGTTTTCTGGGCAGGGGGTGTGATCGGGATGTGAATATCCAGTGAGATTAGTTTATGGTCTGATCTTACCAGTGAGGGATACACTTCTGGTCTGGAGCATAGAGTCCCCATGTTGGTGATGATCAGGTCCAGTATGTTTTCCCCTCTTGTGGGAGTGGTAACAAGTTGTTCCATACAATTTGAGTTTATAAATTCTAGGAACCTTTGGGCTAGGGTGTTGGAGCTAGAGTAATGCTCCCAGTCTATGTTTGGGTAGTTGAAGTCACCCAATATAATGGTGTTTGGAGAGACCTTCATATTTTCCAGTGTTCTCAGGAAGGCCGAGTGGGGTTCCTGGGTTTGGGAGGGTGGTCTGTAGCAGGCTATAAACTGGAAGGCAGTTTTACCCACTGTTAGTTGCACATGGATAGTCTCTGATGCTCCGTGCTTTGCCACCAACCTGGAGGTGTGGGTATCTTTGATGAATATCGATACTCCCCCTCCTTTTGTGGTTCAGTCCAAGTTTTGGGGCTGAAAAGCATGGTATGAGGTATAACCTGGTAGTGCTGGGGTGCTCTCGGGAGCCCTGAACCAGGTTTCTGTTACTGCACAGATATCGATGTTCTCCATGCTAAGGAGAGTTTTGAGTGTGTGCATCTTGAGGTTTAGACTTCTGGCATTGAGTAGCATTACTCTTAGTTTCTTATCCCTTGTGATACCTATGGAGGTGGGTTTGTCTTTTGAGCCTTGCCTAAAAAGGCACTATAGGGGTAGCAAGAGCCTTTGCCAATATCCAAAGCCCAGGGGTGACAGGTGCAAGCCGTCCCTAGCGAAGCATCGTGGCTTGTCGAGCATATCATCCCAAGCTGACAGGCATTGGATCCCCTTTGAATGACACCAGTACTTAAGCCAATTGTTGAAATTGATCATCTTGTCTTCATATTGTGGCATCATTCTTGGTGAGGTAAGATGCTACTCAAGGTCAGGGTCATACCGGCCTGGGCTACATGCTCAGAGAGCTCCTTTATGTCTCTTTTCATGTAGTCCAGGGAGGTACGTCTCAGGTCATTCACACCAGCATGGACAATGACTGAGTCATATTTGTACTTGCCTTGGAGTGACCTGAGTGCTTGTGTTATGTGGCAGATCCTAGCACCCGACAGGCTGCTCACCGTGACCCTCTCCTTGTTCAGCCTGGTGAGTGGGACGTCAGTGTGCCTGACGATAGAGTCACCTATTACAAGTGTATCAGGTGTGTTGTTTAGTCTTAAGGGCTGTGACTGTTCGGCACACTGGCTTTGTGAGATATGTGTTGCACGTGTTTTGTTTTGGGGTAGCGGCTGCTTGGGTGTCTGCTTTGGAGGTCTCTGCTGCTTCCTGCTTCATAGGTTCATAGGTGTGTACTAGGCTAATGGCCCTGGCCTTTACAAGCCTAGTCCATAGGATTACCCTGGCATCGTGCCACCCTACTTTAGTTCCCAGTGCTTCTGTCGAGTAAAGCCACTTGAGTGATCCCTGCAGTGAATTTTTTATTTCCCATCCACTCATCAAGATTTCTCTTGAAGGGGTCCAGTGAGGTGCCCTGCTTGACATGTATGGGAAGTCTATTCCATAGCATGGGCCGTCTCTGGATTATGAACCTGTCCCTCCAGCATGTTCTGTTGATTGTGGTAATGAGGTTTAGGTCTCTGGAGCATGTGGTGCAGAGGGACTGGGATTTCTTTAGATGTAGCATTTCTAATAGAGCTGGGTCAGACATTGCTTTATAAGTCAAGCAGACATCACCTCTAAGGAGGTGATATGAGACGGAGAATAGTTGGAGTTTTTTGAGTCTGTCCATATAGGACAAATATTGGGTAGTTGGGGAAAGAAGCAAGGAGAAATGATAGAATGGAAATAGAGTTATGTAAGTGAGCAAAGGTAAATGAAAACATAAAGAACACAGACAAGAGTGATATGGGAGTTGCTAACAAACTGGCATAGGTGGAGCAGAGTGGAGCAGGAAACACAGGACTAGCAAAGGAAAGACATTAGTGAAGCGTTAGCAACAACAAAGGAAGGAAGGAATACACACAAACAGGAATGGAACCCTGTGATGGAAGATATGATAGGGTTGCTTAGTTAATCTCCCTGCCTACTTGTGATCGGGAGACTAAACACCACCCCTGGGTTCCCTTAACACTGGGCCCCAGCTTGGATGGAGCAGCCTGCTGGACAGGGATGTGATCCACTTAGCCATAGGAGGAGTCTGTCAAGATGGCTGATGAGTGTATCTAGCAATTGACTGACCAGACACCTCACATCTCTGCCAGCTGTCATTGGCTGACATACTGGTCATCCACATTGCAACTATCACTGTTGGGAATAACAGGTACCACTCCTGGTATAGGGCTTGATGGCCTTTCATCCACAGGTGATGTCCAGGCTGGCTCACAGATGAGGCTGGTAGTGGTGCCTTATGAGTGGAGTATGAAGGTCTTCAGAGTAGTGACAGTCACAGGTCTGTACACTGCCACATATAATTGTAAAGCAAACAAAAAAGGCAGCATAACAATCAATGCAAAATTATGTAACATAAATGATACTGACAAAGAGTGTAAGAGAGATGAAACCACACATACAATGAAATAAATTAACCACATATATATTATATTATACCCTGATGACTACTGAACTTGAAACTACATCAAAAGTCTTCACTTCAATGCCAGTGCTGATGTGATACTCCATTTTTAGGGGGAATTGAACCCACATAAATCAGCACATGCAGTGTGTAAGGTAATGCCTTAATTATACCCTACACACCCAAGCATGACCTCAGAAGCACACAAAAATCCTACTTCAGGGACCAATCCAAACAAAAATTCTGGAAAAATACTTTACAGTCATTCAATTGCATACTCATGGAACAAACTTCCATTGTTCCTTCGCTCTACTACCAAAAGTAAATTAAAAAAGCAACTACAAATTCATTTCCAACATGCATGGATCTGTACTTGTCAGGAAATAACCTAATGTTTTTTTTTTGTTCTCATAATTTAACATATCTGCCTGGTATCTGCTATCTAAACTGTCTACACATATTACTCTTTCTGCAGTTAGTACCTATGCTATTAAAAGCATCTTTGTTGTACTATGTCATGATGTTACTCTGATTTGTATAGGTTCATAGTTACATAGGTGCTTACTAGGCTAATGACTACAAGGGCCTTTTTAAGCGTAGTCATGCAACCCAAATCAGTGACAAATTCTGATACCCTTGATAAGTGTAAGCATGAGCCTAGGATATGAATCATTTACAGGTTACCCATGTCCATTAGAGACATAGTGCCAAACCATGGATGAATTTCCAGTTTCCCATCCAATTGTCCAAGTTGCACTTGAATTGGGTTAGGGAGGAACTCTGCTTCACATGGATGGGGAGCCTGTTCCACAGGCGGGTAGTATCTGGGATACATACCTATCTTTCCAGCAGGTACTATTTATATCACAGGCAAGGTCTAAGTCTTTAGAATGGGTAATTCTGGTGCTGTTTATTTTGTGGATATGCAGGAGGTCCATCAGAGTGGGGTCTGAGAATGCTCATGCTTGCCAGGCATAAATCTCCCCTCAAAAGCCTGTAGGAGACAGAATACAGGGATAGGGCCTTGAGGCTGCCTGCATAGGATATTTTACTTACACCCTGTATTCTTTTAGTGAGGAACCTCTGTGGACATTCCAGTTGTTGGATATGCCTCATTAGGTACATACCATAGGGAGCATTGTACTCAGTGATAGGTATGGTGATTGTCGAATACAGTGGAACAATAATTTCCTTGGACTTAGATGCCATACCTTTGTTTAGAAATTGCACAACATAAAACAATTTCCTCACCACTGTAGACACATGGTCAAAGGCTAGATTACTATCTGTGTGTGTCCCTATGTCCCTGACTACTGGGTCAACTCTAAGGGGTGTGTTGTCAATATGACAGTTAGCAGGGATGGATGACTTCCCAAAGGATACTATTATGTATTTCTTGACATTTAATTTTAGTCATTGGCTCTGACACCAGTTGTTTGTCTGTGTCAGCCCCTCCTGGAGAACATTTGTGTCAGTGTGAGATACAATGACAGCTCCTAATTTGCAATCATCTGGAAATTTAGTCAGCCAGAGATCACTGCCATTAGCCTTGACTCTAAGAAGTAAATGCCAAAAAGGAGCAGTCCAAGGACTGATCCATGAGGGACTCCACTTGTGACTGGCCTCTTTGTAGAGGTGGACTCTCCAGTTCTAAATTCCTGGGTCATGTCTGTGAGGCAGTTGGTTATCCACCAGGTGACATACGGGTTTGTACCTAACCTCCTGAGTTTGTCAACAATGCCCGAGTGGAGTATTGCATCAAATGCTTGGCCAGGGCAGGGTAGGCAGTGTGAATGATTTTGCCCTCCTCCACTGCTTTGGTGACCTTCTCAAAGAAGTCCACCAGGTTGAGTAAGCATGATCTGCCCTTGACAAAACCAAACTGGGATGGGTCCAGTGTCTGGTGGTTTACTATATCTCTATTGATCATCTCCGTGATAATTCTTTCCATGGCTTTACATATAAGACTAGTGAGATTTATGGATCTGTAGTTTCTAGGGTCTGTAGATGGCCCACCTTTGTGCAGACGGATGGCAGTTGCTGTTCTCCATTCATGAGGCACAAAGCCTGCTTGAGGCTGCAGTTAAATAATAATTCCAGAGGCTCTGATAGGTCATGTTTCATGCTATTTAGAAGGCATCCTATGATATTGTCTGGGCCCATTGATGCAGTTTTCTTGGTGTTAGAGAGAGAGAGAGCATTAAGGACCTATTCCCTACTGATAGTAGGGGGAGTAATATTTGATGATATTTCCCAAGGGAAGGTTGAGGGGGAGAGAGGGGTAAAGCTGGACATGAATTTATCAGCCAGGAGGTTTGCTATATCTTCTGGCTCAGTATAGGTGGCTCCATTTACAATGATTTACAAAGTTTAAAACCTGAGCTTTGGCAGACTAAGATCTAGCTGCATTCAACTGGACATATAAGAGAATTTAAGTACCTTTTATCTGCACTTTTTTCAAATAATACAGCATTTTAATTAATTTATTTGTGTTGAATTGAATATTAAATGAATTGGAAGTTTTGACTCTATTTTTTCAGTTAGTGCCTGCTAGAATTTTATTGCCTCTTAGAATTCCTGCATAGACAGTAATTGCAGTCAGGGGTAGTCTCTCTCATTCATTGATATTCTGTTACTGCCTATTTAAGTGGTACATTTTGGAGTATTTTCTACTTAAAACTTGAGCTTTGTCCGGCTACAATCTAGCTGTATTCAACTGGACGCATAAGAGAATTTAAGTCCCTTTTATCTGCACTTTTTTCAAATAATATAGCATTTGAATTGATTTATTTGTGTTGCATTGATTATTAACTGAACTGACTGTTTTTTCAGTTAGTTCCCCGCTCACCCTCCTTGGGTTTGTTTTGGTGTTAATCTTGGTGGCTTTAAAACTGCCTGCCCCTCTTGTAAATTTGTGTTTGGATACTCCTTCTGGGCCCATCTCATTTGCTCACTCAATTGAGTGCAGTGAGATCATAGATTGAAAATACACCAAAAATCAAAAGGAGTCAAGTAATAGGATGAAAGAAAATATTAATTTAAAACATCCGTCCTGGTACCTTGGCAATTCGCCTTCAATGGAACAAATAACCATACAAACTCATCCTATTTTATATACACATCAATTAGTTCCTCATTAACTTTATTAACCCTTAAACTTCCAACCATCCCAATATACACAATAAATACATTTTTTCTAACCAATGAATAAAGGTTAAACACCTACATTAAATACAAAAAATATTTATTATATACATTAATTAAATACAAAAATGCAAAAATGCAAAATACAAAAGCTGAACTGCAAGAAATATATGAATATATTCAAAATTTAAGTTAAACTAAAATGCTTAACAAAATAGAGACAGCATAAATGACATAAAGCTCATATTATCAAACCACTATCTAAATTCATTCCTCTGGGGTATAAAGTATGATACCCCAGAATCATTTTATGTTCTAACCTACTAAGTTCAAACTTGAAGCTTATAGTGTACTGGCGAGACCACATTTTTGTGCAGGCAGCTTCAAGACTGAACTTAGTAGGTTAGAACATAAAATGATTCTGGGATATCATACGTTATACCCCAGAGGAATGAATTTAGATAGTGGTTTGATAATATGAGCTTTATGTCATTTATGCTGTCTCTATTTTGTTAAGCATTTTAGTTTAACTTAAATTTTGAATATATTCATATATTTCTTACAGTTCAGCTTTTGTATTTTGCATTTTTGCATTTTTGTATTTAATTAATATATATAGTAAATATTTTTTGTATTTAATGTAGGTGTTTAACCTTTATTCATTGGTTAGAAAAAATGTATTTATTGTGTATATTGGGATGGTTGGAAGTTTAAGGGTTAATGAAGTTAATGAGGAACTAATTGATGTGTAATAAAATAGGATGAGTTTGTATGGTTATTTGTTCCATTGAAGGCGAATTGCCAAGGTACCAGGACGGATGTTTTAAATTAATATTTTCTTTCATCCTATTACTTAACTCCTTTTGATTTTTGGTGTATTTTCAGCTGTTGGTGTTGGAGTTGGAGTTTATGTTTTTGCAATGAGATCATATTCTGATTTCAGTCACTCCTACTGTGTACAAAGAGAGCATCTGGGAAAGAAAAAAAATTAAGCTTGTTTCCTGCCTTTCCAGTAAGTAGTCTAGACTGTTTGTAGGCTTCTGAGCCACCAAGCCTTTCTGTGTTGGAGGGAAGCCTTCTAGCTTAATTTTGTTTCTTAGAACTAGCCAGTTTTCTAGTTTCAGCACTCAACTCTGTTTCTTTGAACTCAGCACTTGTTCAGAACTCATTGTAAGCACTAAATAAGCTGCAAATTACTACAGCACTCAACTTTCCTCACTTGTCTAGAGGAAAGCAGTTTTAGTACTTAATAAATAAACACCTATCCAGGCATGTCTAAGGGTCAGCTCCCGGTGATTTATCCTGTCTACCTGATGAATCTGGGCATCTTGGGGCAATGCAGCAATTGCATCATGTACACAGACACCCCTCTCCTCCTATCACCCAACACTACAACCTGTGAGAGATGCACTTATATAGTCAAACTGGAAGCAAAGCTCTCTTCACCCAAGACTGGACTAGACAGTCAAGAGGAGAAGGTAAACACTTGCACCACACCACACACATCACATAGTCCCTCAAAACCTATACCACCAAAACACACACATAGAAACACAAAACACACATCTACATTCATGGAGGCTCTCAATAAAAACCTGTTCAAGCATCAGGGACCTCCAAAGCTGAAACGCAAGCAAACTCCACCCCCTAACACAACTCAAATGACACATAGCCCACAAACTCAGTGTGCCACTTAACCACAGCCCATAAGGCATAACAACGTACCCAACACTCTAGTCATAGGTGACTCTATAGTCAGGCACACTGATGCTCCACTCACCAGGCTAAACAAGGAGAAAGTTACTGTCAGCTGCCTGTCAGGTGCCAGGATCTGTCAGATAACGCATGCACTCAGGTCACTCCACAACAAGTACAAATATGACACTGTCATTGTCCATGTTGGTGTGAATGACCTGAAATGTACCTTCCTGGACTACATGAAAAGAGACATGGAGGAGCTCTCCGATCTTGTAGCCCAGGCAGGTATGACCCTAGCCCTGAGTAGCATCCTGCCATCACCCAAAATGATGCCACAGTACAAGGACAAAATGATTGACTTCAGTAATTGGCTAACTTCTGGTGTAATTCTAAGGGGATCCAGTATTTGTCTGCCTGGGACGCATGATCGACTGACCACAATGTTTTGCCAGACATGGCCTGCACCTGTCGCCCTTGGGATTCCGGATACTGGCTAAGGCTCTTGCCACCCCTATAGTGCCTTTTTTAGGCAAAGTGCAAATGACAAATTCACCACCGTAACAGGTACAAGCAGGCAAAATCTGAGGGTTATGCTACTCAATGCTAGAAGTCTAAACCTCAAAATGCACTCATTTGAGGCACTCTTTAAGATGGAGAACATCGACATCTGTGCAGTGACAGAGACCTGGTTCAAAGCTCCAGAGAGCACCCCTGTGTTACCAGGCTATAATTCATACCACACCTTTCGGCCACCTAACCCGGAATGAAGTACTAAAGGTGGTGGTGTGCCCATATTCATTAAGGATATCCACACTTCCAGGCTAGTTGCACAGCATAATGCATCCGAGATTATCCAAGTCCAAATTGTAACTTGCTACAGACCCACCACAATGCCCCAGGATTCCCACTCCTCCTTTCTTGTTACACTGGAAAGTATTAGGGTACAACCCAACACCCTAATAATGGGAGATTTCAACTACCCACCATTAACTGGGAAAACTACTCATGTACCAACTGTTTTGCTCAACATTTTCTGGAATTCATAAATTCCAACGCCTTGGATCAACTTATTCACACCCCCACCAGGGGCAGCAATATCCTAGACTTGGTCATTACCAACATGGGCAACCAGTGTTCCACACCAGAGATCAATTCCTCGTGGGTTAGATCTGACCACAAGCTAATCACCCTAGACATCCACATCCCACCCCCACCCCCAATTAGGGAAACCACCGTAAAAAAACTTCTCCAAAGCCAACTTCACACTTCTTAAGACAGAAGTGGCAAACTTCATGACACCCATGCAGAGGGACAATAGAGGTATGATGGTTGAATCCTACACAAATGCACTTTATAAGCACTTACACGAGTGCCTGGATCATGCTATCCATAATAGAACCAAGATGCTATCCTCCAAAAAAAGGAAGCCAATCTGGTGGTCCTCTGCCATAAACAAACTCTACAACAGAAGAAAGAAACTGCTGAAAAAAAGTAAAATCTCATGACTGGAGGAACTCCCTGGTCAACCTCAGTAAGAAGCTGAGATCCCTCATAAAATCCTCCAAAGCTAGTTACAAAAACAAAATTGCCACTGACTCTAAAGACAACCACAAAGCATTCTATAGCTATGTCAAGAATCTCAACGGCAACACTCAGATCTGCTCTGAGTTACAGCACAATGGCACTAAATATACAGAACCAACTGATATTGCCAACATCCTGGCAGATAGGTTCAGTGCTAACTTTACCCCCCCTCTCACCCCCTAGAGGGCCCATCTCTATACCGGGAGAATGCAAAGTTCCTGTAATCACGGCTGCACAGGTAAAAAACACACTCTCCAAAGCCAAGAACACAGCATCCATGGGACCTGACAATATCCCAGGCTGCATTTTACATGAACTACAGAATGAACTGGCACCCTACCTAAGTACCATGTTCAATCATAGCCTCACCTCAGGCTTTGTGGACACTGAATGGTGCACCACGACAGTTATCCCACTCCACAAAGGGGGAGCCACGATGGACCCCGGGAACTACCGCCCCATTAGCCTGATGAGCCTGGTCTGCAAGGCCATGGAACGTATCATCATAGAACTCATAAACAAAGACATTAGTAATCTCCAAACTCTGGACTCTACCCAGTTCGAGTTTGTAAAAGGCAGATCATGTCTCCTAAACCTGATTGACTTCTTTGAAGCAGTCACCAAAGCCATAGATGAAGGTAAGGTGGTTCACACAGCTTATCTAGATCTCGCCAAGGCTTTTGACACCATCCCCCACTCTGGAATTATACATAAGCTCACTAAACTAGGTATAAATCCTTACGTCACAAGATGGGTTGCCAGCTGGCTCATGGACAGAACCCACACTGTGAAAGTAGCAGACTCCAAATCCGACTTCAGACCAGTGACAAGTGGAGTACCACAGGGTTCAGTCCTGGGTCCTCTCCTGTTTGGTATCTACTTCTCTGAAGTACAGGCTAACACAGAAGGTCTTTGGCTAACAAAGTTTGCAGATGACTGCAAACTAGGAGCCATAATTGAAACTCCTGATGATGTGGGCATACTACAAAAGGGCCTCACTGAGACAGATGCCTGGTGTCAATGCCATGGCCTGAAGCTCAATGCCAAAAAGTGTATTGTCATCCCCTTTGGTACAAACTCTGTACCCATGAACTACCACATAAGTGGTAGTCTACTTAATGCCAAAAGTGTGATAAGAGACCTTGGGATACAGGTGGACAGTAGTCTCTCCTTTGATAATCACATTGCCACAGTGGTCAGGAAATCCTTCTACGTGGCTCAGCTCATCACAAAAGGTTTCTCATCCAGAAAAAAAGAGGTCATTGTTCCCCTCTACTCATCACTCATTAGACCCATTATAGAGTACAATGCCCCTTTTGGTATGTACCTCACAAGACATCTACAACAACTGGAAAGGCCACAGAAATACCTCACAAAGAGGATTACTGGCTTCAAACAGATGCCCTACGCAGACCGTCTCAAAAAACTCCAGCTTTACTCCGTCACATACCACCTATTCAGAGGCGATCTCTGCTAACATACAAAGCTATGTCAAACCCAGAGCTGTTGGACATGTTCCACTTAAAGAAATCCCAGTCCCTCTGAGCTACATGCTCTAGCGACATAAACCTTGTCACCACATTAAACAGAACATGCTGGAGGGATAGATTCCTGTCCCAGTGATTTCCCATACTCTGGAACAGACTACCTATCTTTGTCAAACAGAGCTCCTCATTAACACTATTCAAGAAAAATCTTGATGATTGGATGGGAAATAGGAATTAAACCCCAGGGATCACTTCTGTGGCTCTGCTCGTCAGGGGCACAGGAAAATAATTTTCTTGGGTGACAAAAGCCAGGGTACCTTTTTGGCTAGGCTTATATAGGCCCTAGGGTAATAGCCTAATACCTACCTATGAACCTATGAAGTATATTACATATCTTTTATTTTAGGCATTGGTATGTTCCCTGTATATAACTTAATGCTAAGCATATTTCTCATATTGCTACTGTATTCTTAAAATACTGTACTTTTTGCCTTGTAAATATTCATGCTGTATATTTCGCTTTCTCTGTTTTTGTGCTTTACAACATGAATTGTTTTTTTTTTTTTTATTATTACTTTCATGGAGCTTTTCTCCTCGGGTCTCTGCTGAAAAAGGGCTCTCTGGGCCCAGTCGGTCAAACCCAATTAACAAATGTAAAAATAAATACATAAATAATCTTTGTGATATAAACTTCATAATTTTCTATAATGCATTTTGTGGCTCATTTCCAATGCATTTCAGCTACTTCAATATTATAATATTTGCACGATCTCCAGTGCAGCAGTCTTGCCACATTATTTATGCCATTCTGCATACAATCCTTCTGCCATTAGTGTATCACACCCAGCAACAAGATGTGCAACTGTTTCCAATTCTGTTTTACAAAACCTGCACTTGTCTGTTTCTCCCACATGTTCAATGGACTTTGTAAACCAACATGTATGTAGTCCACTATCCTGGACCACCAATTTAACATTTTGTGTTTTGGATTAAATTCAACTCTCCTTAACCATTCCTGCATTCAATCCTGATCAACACAAGGTTGTTCCAAGGGTTTTCTGAACTTGCAACTATATTTATACATTTTCTACATTTCTTGCCTTCTTATCCAGTCCTTCACCTTTCTTTCTTTCTTTCTTTCTTTCTTTCTTTCTTTCTTTCTTTCTTTTGTTTTTTGGCACATTCAGTTGCTGCCTGATTTTTATGTACTTCTGGTTTGATTTCCATTCCTGCTTGACTCCGATATGCTTCTGCTAAACTAAGCAGGGACATCATCTTAGACTTATTCCCCTCATGTTTTAAAACCTTTACTATGTTTGGATCTTGTGAGATCAGCAGATATGTATGCAGTCCTAGGACTGTGGATCTACACATGTGATCAAATTCAGGGAGGCACATCCCTCCTTCAGAATGGGGAATATGTAATCTTGGTATACACTGCTTTGTAAATCATTTGATAAGCATGAAACACTTTTTGTTTACCTGTCCAACTGATCCAATACCTTTAGAGGCCAGTCAATCAGTCCAAAACTGTAAGTTATAACAGGAAGACGAAATTGTTTTTTTAGCCTGGACTTTGTTCCTTGATATTAGAGCTGTTTCAATATAAATTGTAGTCTTCTAAAATATTCCTTACTAACTTTTATTTGCATTGATTCATGGTTTGTTGTTGATCCTGCATCAATTCCCAAATATTTATACACTCCCTCCTGCTCAAGTTCCTTTATATCACATTCCTATCCCAGACTGATATTTTCTTAGTGCTGCAGCTTTCCTGCTTTAAATGCTGTTTTTGCACATTTATCAAGACCAAATGACATTCTTATATTATCTGAGAAAGTTTTGTTTTCTATTCCTCATATGACAAACTATATAGTTTTAAATCATCCACATAAAAAGAAGTCTTTGCACTTTGTTGTTTTCTGGGAGCCAAATTGTAGCCTTGACCTAAGCTGTTAAGTAGACAACTTAATTAAGGATTAAGGACAAAGAGTCACCCTGGAATAATCCCCTTTGAATTTTTATCCCTGGAATAATAATTTATCCTTTATAATGACTTAACTGCAAAATGGTTTGCCACTATTTCATGGTCACTGTAATGTAATTGATCAGTGTAGGGTGTATCTTATACATTTGTAAGCACTCTTTAATCCCTGAATGTGGGATTCTATCAAATGCTTTTTTTTGTAGTCTATCCATGCCATACTTAGATTCTCCCCCTTTTTACAGTTCCCCATTATGCGTTTATTTAACAACAAACGATTCTTTGTTGTGTATGACTTTCTTTTGTTGCCCTTTTGTTCTATTGCCATGATTGAATTTTCTTCTAAATGACTATCAACTTTATTGAAATCAGATCCAGTATGCAGTTTATACATTGTTGGAAGGCAAGTTATTGCTCTATAGTTTTTAGGATAGTTTGCAGGTTCACTCTTTAAGTAGGAGTATTGTTTTTCCTGTTGTTAACCAGGTTGGTGTCTGTTCAGGATGTGCATATAAATGATTCTTACTCTTGGCTAAATCTTCTTGTAAAGATGTTAGTACTTTTAGCCAGACGTTAGGTACTGCATCTGGGCCTGGTGTTTTCCATTTAGGAGATTTTCTTAACTTTGCTTCAATATCTCTGGTTGTTACTTCATCCCATTTCATACCCTGTACATTTGAACTTCTTATTCTTTGTTTCACTTCTTCTATCCATTCAGCATCTTTGTTACGTTCCATAGGATCTTTGTAGATATTTCTCCAAAGTCATAGGCGTCGGAACCATAGAGCAACGGGGAGGGAGCGCCCCTCCACTTTACAGCTTTAAGACCCAATGGAGGACTCATGCGTGTATTGCATGAATTTTAAACAAAAACATGCACGGGAATCACAGCATTGCTGCCTGAGTCACCCATAGTAAGCTTTGCCATTTATTTATCATTTATGATTTAATCTGAAACTGCTGCTGGGCTCCGTTAACATTAACATTGTAAGTTATACTGGCCTGTGCTCCATTTATTTAATCTGGGCTGTGCTCCATTTATTTCTGCTGGGCTGTGCTTCGTTTATTTGTGCTGGACTCGTGTGTGTGTGTGTGTGTGTGTGTGTGTGTGTGTGTGTGTGTGTGTGTGTGTGTGTGTGTGTGTTGGTTTGGGCATATGTACTGTGTGTGTGTTTGTGTCAGACTATATGATGGTGAATGTCCAAGTAATCTGGAATCACTGTGGTAGAAAATGTGTTAATTTTCCCCAAGATGCAGTCACATCAGAGATGATTATGTTAAGTAGGGGATATAGAGGACACATCTCTGTATGGAATGAGTTGGCAGTGCTCAGTCTCTAGCATAAAATACCTGAATTGAAATTGATTTTCTTTGGTGAATGCTGTTTCACTGAGTTCTGTTTAGCAAAACAGCAGTCATTGATGTATATTTTGAGGAACTATAGGGCAGTCATGGATTTCAAAGCAGAAGCATGACCCTTCTTTTATGATGAATGTCTTGTATATTTTATCCATTTATGATGTTATATGGAAAATTTGCCTGTGCATTGTGTTATTGTGATTTTGTTCTTTCTTGATACATTGCATGCTTTTTAATTATTCATAAGCACCATTTGAACAGGGCTTTTTGAGTCTGATTTCTGCATTGCTATATGCAAATATCAATGTAGCTCTGACATTAGCATGTAATTTTGCCTTTCCCTATCATTTTCAGATGGTAGATGTTCTTTGTAGGAAGCAAGCTTACTTTTTGATTTGTTGATTGTAGTTAAGTGGGTTCAGAATGTTTCCCAACTAGCATCTTCATTCTGGGAACAGAATTTCATGTTTATTTATGTGTATATCTGATCATATATAAACATCTGATGACTTTCTGATGTTACTTCACAAACTAATCTTCATTTTAAGACTGTTGCTGTACACTTTTCTTTGACAGAAAGTACCTGAACAACATTGACATAGTTGAGTATTTTCATTAATCTTGTTCCTTTATAGATGTAAATTTCAGGACTACTTTTAAAAATGGGTGTTTAATATATTTTTGTTATAAAATGTAAAGATAAATAGAACTACTTGCTTGAGTTCCTTTGCTATTTTAGGAGATGCAATCTTTTCATTAATTCACCCTATGCTACCTTTCTTATGCTACCTTTCTTACAGTTTGTGGATTTTGAAATAAGACAATACCATAGGTTTAATTTTGTGTTTGCTGTAATAACCCATAGGATAGGCTGATTAAAAACAGAGTGAGAACACAGAGAAGACATGCACCAGTGTAACTGTTTCCCACTTTTGAATTCTTAGGTCTAATGATAGGTGATGTGCTGATTTGCTGTTTTATCACATTACTTCTGAATGAAATTTATGAAAAACACAAAGCAGGTGTTTAATACTTATTTAATATGACACTGTCAAACCCTAATGACTTAACCATCATGCAGGAAGGGTTGTCCCAATTAATAACTGGTGTCAAAATCATGACAATGCCCTCTGAGAACTGACCAAATTGTCTGGTATTTGGGAACTTGTGTATACAGTGACCTAACTTTTGACTAACATAAGCCCGGAGTCATAAGAAAGCCTTTCTGTATTGCACAGCTTATAAACAAATTGTGACTAGATCTAGAGATGTTGTTGTCGCCCTTTACAAAGCTCTCATTAGGTCAATCATTTTGTATAATGTCCACTTTGGCATGTATCTGTCCAACCCCATGCAACAATTGGAATACCTTCAGAGATACCTTACTAAAAGGATACAAGTCCTAAACAATAGGTCTTGCATGGACCACCTCAAAGATTTATTACTATACTCAGTATCCTACAGAGTGCTTAGAGGTGACATGTCTGGCAAGCAAGGCATCCTCTGACCTAATACAGATGGACCTACTGAACATCAGCAAGTCAAATGGCATCAGAAATACTCAGTCCAGGTATCTAAACTGAATGTTGTGGAGAGATGGATATATATTACAGAGTCTATCACTGTTCCAGAACAGACTATCCATAAAAATAAAACAAAGCTCATCCGTCCATATTCAAATGCAACTTGGATCTAAGGATGGGTAATAGAAAATGTACTCCAGGATTGCCCCTCATGCTACTAATGGATAAAGGCAGTTCCTAAATGCTGCATCCCTTACATGAGGTCCCCTCAAATTATTTATGGTATGATCACAGTTATTCTCACTAGGGCTAATATACAATTATCAGCCATGGGGTAGGTAAGATCAAACAGAAAATGTTAATTCAAGCACCAAAAGGGAATTGGCTAAGCTTAAAATGTCCTCCAAGTGAACCTATGTTGTGGTATTAAATAGTTATAAAAATTTCCCTTTTTAGATCACTAAGTGCCCCTCTCACCCTCCAGTTTTCAACAG
Organism: Protopterus annectens; assembly: GCF_019279795.1. Classification (NCBI taxonomy): domain Eukaryota; kingdom Metazoa; phylum Chordata; order Ceratodontiformes; family Protopteridae; genus Protopterus; species Protopterus annectens. The sequence continues at coordinate 1,768,042,596 of NC_056732.1, forward strand.
CTTCCAGCACCTATGTCCAAAATGCATCTATTTCTTCATTTTCTGGTGGCCTTTCAGTTCCTTTTGCCTTGTTTCCCAATTCTCTATAAAACTTTTTTAGGTCATCAATAAATTGCTTATTTTGTTCTTTTCCTTTATATTTATCTGCATATCTTCTAAATTATTCTGCCTGCGCTGATATTTTTAGTTTGTTATTTGCGATAGTGCACAATAGGTCCTGATCTTTGCTGATCCTGAACATTGCTTTTATCACGTCTATCTTTCTGAGTAATTTTGTTGATCTGTTCCTTCTTCTATACTCCTCTAACAGTGACATTTTTTGTCTTAATTGCTTTATAGTATTTTCTGTTCAATACTTCCATGATGGCATTTGAATTCTCACATTCCTTTTTCTTACTGCCCAGTGCTTTTGTAGTAAGAATTTATCTGTTATTAAATCAGCTGCACAGTAAAATATCCTATTTACTTGTGCTATTTGACATGAGCCTCTTCAGATGGTCCTAATTACTGTGTTCATTTGTTTTATCAAACGTCTAACTTGTTGGGCTTTCTTGACATCTTTAATTTCTCCAAATCTTTTGGGTTTCTAATACCATGATGGGAATGGACCCCATTCCTAAGTCAAGGTATAATTAAAGTTCATGAAATTAGTATTATTTCAATATTTGATGTCAGCCAGAAGTGCTTTTTGCAGCACCCACAATGTGCCCAGTAATGACTCCTTCTGGAATTTGCATGGAGTTACATGTATTGGTAACATATCTAAATACGATTGTAGATTCTTTTTTATAAGACCCATTTCTCCTACTACAATTGAAACTATCTGGATATCTTTATTCCACATTGCTCTCATTTCTGCCTGCAAATCCTGCTATTTTATGACTTTGTGTCTCTCTGTACGCAATACACCGTAGTCACTGGGTGTAGCTATTTCAATGATCATTGCTATTTTTATCTTCTTTTCATGGACCACTATATCTGGTTTTCTTGGATCTATCTTTAGAACTGTTGGTAATCGATGTTCCCATGTGATGTAGACCATCATTTTCTATAATACTTTGTGTCTCATGTTTCCAGTATTTTTCAGCTACTTCAATATTATAATGTTTGCATAATCCCCAATCTTGTTGCATTATTATGCCTTTCAGTATACAGTCCTTCTGCCATTAGTATATCATAACCAGCAACAAGGTGTACGACTACTTCCAATTTTTTTTTACAAAACCTACATTTGTCTGTTTCTCCCACATGTTCGATGGACTTTGTAAACCAACGTGTACGTAGCCCACTACATCGGGCTGCCAATATTAAAATTTCATCTCTTGGTTTGAATTTACCTCTCCTTAACCATTCCTTTCTTTCATCCAGATCAAGATGAGGTTCTTCCAGAAGTTTTCTATACTTGCAACTATATTTACGCATTTTCCACATTTCTTGCCTTCTCATTTGATCCTTCACCTTATATTATTTGCTTTA